>NC_136885.1:34748496-34783496 GCF_949152265.1 Phoxinus phoxinus | reverse complement strand
AATATCTTACAGAATATCATATTAATATCATCAGACACAATTACCGTGTGGTTTAAAAGGGGTTTAGTAGTTTCTGTGATTTGCCTCTATTAATTTCATACTGAAATGAAAACAAGCGTAAGATTGGTGCACAAACGGTAGCTCAGGTCAAACACACATTAGCATTAGCACAACACAATATCGGGAACCGCAGACATTCGCATTCGGACGGGACTCAATTTCTCTGAGGAGTTGAGTTTGCTGAAAACAGGCAATTTGCGATGAATTTGGGTTGTGTGAGAGAAACAGGCATGGCAGATGCGGACGGGATTCAAATCACAAAGGATTATAATGCGTTCAAGTCTTCCTGGTGAAGTTCGTATTTATAGTTGGGAAGTCGGGAGTAAGATGGCGGTTCACCGTCTCTTAATTATTAACTACACAAACATACGGCAAGGTTTTTAACTCTATACTTCTATAAAATGAAGAACAAAGAATATGCATCAGGTGCGTTTTGCTTTGTTTTTAATTAATTTATGAAGCGGCTATAAATAAATAAATAAAATATTAGAATATGGTGCAAAAGTTCATTTATTTCAGTACTTCAACTTAAAAGGTGAAACTAATATATTATATAGACTCATTACATGCAAAGTGAGATATTTCAAGCCTTTATTTGTTATAATGTTGATGATTATGGCTTACGAAACCCCAAATTCAAAATTAGAATATTGTGAAAATGTTTTCATAAGCTGTAAGCCATAATCATCAAAATGATAACAAATAAAGGCTTGAAATATCTCACTTTGCATGTAATGAGTCTATATAATATAGGCTATTAGTTTCACCTTTTAAGTTGAATTACTGAACTTTTGCACGATATTACATTTTTTTGAGTTTCACCTGTATATTGTTATATTAAAATGCTATCATATTTTGTGCAGGCAACTAGCTTACTTCATTGTAAACAGAAAAGCCTGGCAATATCCCTGCTAAATACCTTTATTGAGGAACACACTGTATAAACTTAAACGTAAACTTGGGGCTTAAAGAAAATCTCGATCCACTTTTTTACGACGTTCAAGTGTGTTTCACTATAAGCCTGTGAAACCATTTTCTCTAACGTCCTCCAGGAAAACGAGTTCTGTCCGAATTGGTGTATAGACGAGGGTCTCTGTCCTCGAGGATCACGTGATTCGTCTCTTCTTCTCGTTCTGTCTGTATTGTGCAGCTGTGGCGTCCCTCCCCTGACAATCCGCTCTTTAATAGCTAATATCAGGGTACATTTCCTACGGCACTGGACTGGAACAGAGAGATGGAGGCATCGCCGTCACTCACGTCACACACACACACACACACACACACACACACACACACACACACACACACACACACACACTGTCCATCTCGAGCCTCAGATCGCAGGACGGCACCGTGACGAGCTCTCAGACGGATCTGCCGTCTCACTGATTAGATGTTATTTTCAGCTTTGACAAGTTCTTATTTCTTCTGCTCCATTTTTCTATTACACAAGTCTGTGGCGTCGCTAGATCTGGGATTTCTTGCAATGATTTTTCTAGATGCAGTAAAAAAAGAAAGTAAACTAGCTTTTACTGTCAATACTGTCATTTAGTAATTATTTCCAGATATTCGACAAAGCTGCTACTACTTTTACAACTAACAATGTAAAGCAGTTTTTCAGGGACTTCACAAAACATAAAAATGATATGTAAACAAAACAAGATACGCAGCTTATGCATGCAAATTCAGAAGAGCATGGTGTCTTTCGTTGTTTCCCAAAGTTTTAAAGTCCCCCTGTGGTGAAAATCCAGCTTTTAATGTTGTTTATCTATGTGGTGTTTTTAATACGCTTAAACCATGTGTAAATTCATAAGTCGACAGCATTGCTGAGTATTTTCTGCTTAAAACTGCAGTGAACCAAAGACAGTCTCAAAAACACGGTTTGAAATCGCTGGTGTTTCTGACGTCACACACTACCTTGTAACCAATCAGATCAACGTGTGATCGTCAACCAGTGGATCTCTGAGTGAGTGAGTGAGTGAGTGAGTGAGTGGAGGCGGGGCTCATTTGCATATTCATAGAACCGCAAATACTAAATGAGGCAAGGGTGTCATTCAGTTACATTCAAGATATTTTAAGGCATGAAGTAAAAAAAAAACAAGGAAAAAACGTTTAAATATGTAATTTTGGTGATCAAAGATTAGTTATATTGTATTATTGACTATAGGGGGACTTTAAAAGTATTATTTTTAAGATTAATTATTTTTAAGCTATATATAAAATATTCATGTTTTATATAAAAAATATATATTACACACAGACCCCTTTTTGCCTTCAGAACTGCCATAAATCTTCAGAGATTTGAGTCTGGATTGTCATGATCGCATCACAGTTCCTGCAGATTTATCAGCTGCTCATCCATGATGTGAATCTCCCGTTCCTCCACATCCCAAACCTGAGATCTGGAGACTGTGGAGGCCGTTTGAGTTCAGTGAACTCCCTGTCATGATCAAGACACCAGTCAGAGATGACTTCAGCTTTGGTGTGTGTGTGATCCTGCTGGAAGATCCATCAGAAGATGCTCATAAAGAGATGATCAGCAATACTCAGGTCGGCTGTGGCGTTTAATCGATGCTCAATTGGTACTAAAAGGCACAAAGTGTGCCGAGAAAACACCATTAAAGCACCAGCAGCCTGATCCGCTGATATAACGGATCCATACTTTCGTTCACGCCAAATTGTGACTCGACCATCTGAATATCGCAGCAGAAATCGACACTCATCAGACCAGGCAACGTTTCTCCAATCCTCTATTGTCCAGTTTTGGTGTGTGTGTGTGTGTGTGTGTGTGTGTATCGTACCCTCAGTTTCTGTTCTCATCTGACAGGAGTGTCACCGGTGTGTCTTCTGTTCTTCTGCTTAGAGATTATTGTGTAAATCCCAGTAGATCAGCAGCGTCTGAAATACTCAGACCAGCCTGTGTATATATATAAATATCTAGTGTATGTTTGGTATATATGTACTTTGAACCTTATAGTGAAGAATTAATATATTCAAATGGATACTTCACCTCTGGAAAGATGAATGTGTATTTAAAATGGGTCATTTATGTAGAAGAAATGTGAAATTATTTTTGAATTTGGAGCCTTCTAGACTGAGAAAAGCCAGAAAAGTTATTTTTGCCTTATGGGGATGAAAGACAACAACTCCCAGAATGCACTTGCTTCGCTGCCCTAGGAGGCCACGCCCAAGCCACGCCTACCGGTAAGAGATCGCAGCTAAACAACAAGGCTAGGCTACTAGTGAGTCTGCCCGGTATTTTGATGTCGGCCAAAATGTCCAGGATTCGGCTTTAGCGTTCTACAGTCGTTCATCATGTTTACTGCGGCGAGCGGGACGAGACTGACGGCCGCGGGAGAACGGCTCGAGGCCTGTGGCGGGATTACTGATTAGCGGCGCCTGTGAGACGCACCGGTCTCGTATCTCTCACGGAGGAGCGGGAATTTTCTTAGCAATGTTAAAACGCACATCAACCGATCTAGCCTGGCAAACATCAGACTTACATCAAGATGTTTAGTCTGGCAACTCTCCATAGACGCGGCTTAATCCGAGGGGCGGGATAAACGGTCGTCTCTCAAAATCCCTCTGCACGCAATAGGATAGCGCTACAACCAACCAGAGCAACAAAGAAGGAGACGTAGTCAGAGCGGCAAAGATCAGGTCCAGCAAAACTCCGAACACTTCTTCCTTTTTAAAGAATGACTTAAGTGTCGTTCTTTGCTCTTTTCTTAAAGAAAAACGTAACTCCAAGTCCTCCAGAGTCGCGGCCAAAGCCGATTCGAAAGGGCGCGGTTCCCCATCCGCAGCCGCCATTCTTTGTTTTCAAGTGGCAGCCGTCGCAACTCTGTCGTCATATGTTAAGCCCGCCCCCGCCTACTCTATACACGACGTGATTGGCCTGACCCAATTTTGGTTTTTGCAGCTAGAAGGTCTATGGAGAGTTGCTAGACTGCCCTGGCTGCAAAATACACTTTGCTGTCGCTAGGGTGCGTCTAGATTTCTAAGCTTCAACCGATCACTTGTTTAGCGTTCATGTAAACACTACATTCAGATTCACCGATCGGGATGAATTCAGTTAGATTGAAACAAAAGGTGTGCATATAAACAATGAATGGCGACCGCAGAAAGCAAAAGTCGAATCCCGGACATTTTGGGCGATCTCGACGGCTGGACATATCCGGGAAAAAGAGGATTGTCACCGCTACTACTCAGCTTTCTCCACAGAACAAGAGCCGGTTAGCTTAGCTTCCAAATAAAAGATGGCTGACACTATTTGTGCATTCTGTGAGTGAGACCCCTCCCTCTATGGGTGGGCTGAAAACATGCGGATCTAGCGCCTCTTACTGGCTGTAGTTTTAAGCCTCTGGCCAAAAAAAATCCTCATTTTACGCAATATGACGATTTTTGCGTCATTTTCCAGACTAAAAATACATAAATCTTTCGTCTCAGGGGGACATGAGGAAGGGTCATTCGAAAATACTACAGGCTTTCTACTGATACAAAGCTTAATGCTAAACCCTGAAGTATCCCTTTAAATACATAAACAAACAAATATTTTTTACTTTTATTCTCAGATGCACTCCTGTATGACCTGAAATCTGCGACTTATTGCGAGGTCCAAAATAATTAGCATGCTTAAGTTTATAGAAAAGCCCCAAGCCAAGAATTTCACACAGAATGCAGAGAAACATCAATAACAAACACCTCCAAAACATGTAGTCCAATGCATACATGTTCTCTTCCCACACATGATCACTTCCCAACCCTGACAAATGACTGTTATTTAATGCGTTAAAAACACCAAAACCTTGAATCACACACACATTAAACCGCCTGCGCTTCTTTCTGCTCTCTGAAGCCGATCTATTAGTGTCTGAGCCTCTGCTATTCATTACATGCGGCAAATAAACTCGAGATAATGCAGCTTTCAGCCGCCCCCACAATTCATCTCTCTGACATCTCCGCACATTAATATTCATTACCGAGTGGCGTTCTGACAAACAAACGCAAACTCCGCGGATCGGTCGGGTGTTGTGCTGCGTTGTCTATGATGTGCCGTGATTTATCGGGAGGTTTCTGGCCCTGCGTGATCATGTACTCAACTGGGTCACGGTGCCTTTCTTTATTCGCAAGCCTAATTAATGCAAACAATACACCGGCTCGATTAGTTTCCTGATAACGGCAGAGGTAGGTCACCGATCCCTGCGTTTACAAAAGGGGAGAATTGACTCAAATGAATTGCTCTTGCTATTTATTTGCACGTGGTGCTCGAGTTGTTTTAGCACAACGCATTTATGCAGATCAGGTGATGACGCAAACGTACACACAAAACCTGCAGTGGGCAAAATCCCAATCTTGCAGGACGGTTCGGAGAACTAAAGAGTGGATGCACATTATCATAATCTAATATTTCACTGTGATTGCACGGAGTAACTCCACAATAGCGCCGGGTTTATGATTAAGCCACAATCAATAATGAGCCTCATTGGAAAGGAGGGATGTTTGCACTGGAAAAAATATAACAAATGCTTTATTTAAATGCAGTGCATCCTTATTTTAGGACATTTAGTGCCTGTATAAACTGGATTGCCACGCAGTTAAAATAATAATAGAAGCGAAAGACAAAGCTGTATTTAAAACAATGTCTGCAAAGAAATAATAATAATAAAAGCAAATGCAAAAATATGTTAATAGATAAAGTGCTACATTTTTGTTTTTACTACAAAAGCGGCCAAAAGTGATGTCTTCATGATATTTTATATATTTTTTTAATATGATAAATATGAGGGAAGAACAAAACACTAAACTTAGTGATACATTTTTGTTTTTAATATACAAAAGTTTCTAAAAGTGTATATATATATATATATATATATATATATATATATATATATATATATATATATATATATATATGTTTTATAAATATGTTAAATATGAGGAAACAAAACACTAAACTTGGTTATAGTAAAAATTATTTGCCAAAAAAAGAAAAGAAATGATGCACAGAAAAACAACAAGCTCAGAGGAAAAATCATTCATTGACTATAACATTGTTATTAATATTTCGTTGGTAATATTTCATAATTTCTTTGTATGACAGCCTGGCCAGAAATGTTTCATGTTTCGTTACGTTATCATCACAACAACAACAACAAAAACAATCGACTCCAAGCTCAACTACGCAATATGCTTACATAAATCTTTAATAAATGTTTATTTATATTTGGTAAAATGCTAAAGATGTCACTTTTGGCCACTACTGTATACAAGTCGTCATTTTGACTTTTGAAAAATTGTGCCGCCAATATTTTTTTGCATTATTATGCGATTAAATGCTTTGTTTCTGCAGTATTTTTTTAACTGTTGCAACTGTTTAGTGAATTCACCCCAAAGTGTAGACAAGAACAACGGCTGCTAACAGAAACATGTTATTATGAATGTCACAACACACAAACTGCTGACACTAGTGCATCTTTTGTGTTTATTGATGCATCTATGAGTCTAATAACCAAAGGCGATTCATCCGGCTCATATGAGACGAGGCTTTGCTTTATAAGACTAACCTGACTTCAGGCTACACTTTTGCTTTAAAGAGCCGCAAATTAGATTACACCAGGTGTTTGAGTACAAATAGACTTTTTTATTGGGCGAACTTGACTGCTGGGCTTAAACAAGCAGAACAAAAAACAAGAAGTGGAGTAAATTATTGGTTCCAGAACAGGATCCAGACATGTGTTGAGTGCACCTAATCTCACAATGTGCTTGCGTACACACTTCTGTGCCATTAAAGTCCAGCCGCCTGATCCAGCTGTGATCCTGCAGAGAATATAGCCAACCCCTGGATCCCTAACACACACACACACACACACACACACACACACACACACACACACACACACACACACACACACACACACACACACACACACACACACACACACACACACACACACACACACACACACACACACACACACACACACACACACACACACACACACAGGAGGATGCTGTTTGCTTTGGATCATCCGAAACAGCAGTACGAGTCCTAATGAACCACGAGAGCGATATATAACCTCAAGAACATCAAGACCAGGAGAGGTCAATGAAAGTAAGTTTTCCACCGGCGCACATGAATATGAAGTACTGGTACAATGTCAACTACTGAGAGACGCCTAGGATAGAAATTACGGCCTTTAAGCCGATTCTTGGAACATTATTCTTGTTTCCAGTTCAGAGAGAGATCTCTGTGACAGAAGTAGAAGAGGAGGTCAACTCTTGTCCAGGGAAATATGATGAATGTTTCCTCTGTAGCGCAAAACAGCCATAAATAGCAGAACTCAAACAGATTCTTACACTTTTTCGAAGTGGTCTTTGCTCGTGCTAAACTCACCGTTTTTGGTGCTAGACCATTCTGGGAGGCTTTTTACCGGCCCATGTTGAATTAACACTCCAGTTTCTGATATTCTGGGACCAGATGCAGAAGAAACCCCTTCAGTTACAGTCAGAAAACACTCAGTCATAACACAACTGTTACTCAGGGTTTTCTTAAAGGGATAGTTCACTTTGAAATTAAATGTTGGTATGTTTTATCTTACCTCAAGGGCATCCAAGATGTAGGTGTCTTTGTCTCCGCAGTAGTTTCAATTTTGATATTTTTAGGTCAAACCGTTCTTGTCTGTCAGTCATATAATGCAGGTCTATGGTCACCGCCTCAAAGAGCACACACAGAGAAGTCCAAATTACACAATTCCCCATCGTAAGTACACATTGATGGCCTAAGACACGAAACGAGCGGTTTGTGTGAGAAAACAAACGTTTTTACCTCTTGTACACAACCACGTCCAAGTGATCTGAGGGCGCGCGCTTCCTGGTGTGTGACATGTGCACGCGTTCTTTTACGTCAGTTTAAACATCCCGGATAAATGCAAATTAGTACCATTTCTATTAGCCGTCTTACCTACAAACTCATTTCTGTCAATGAGTGACGTACACGCACGAGATATCACTTCCAGCGCTTTCCGTCACACACCAGGAAGCGCGCGCCCTCAGATCACTTGGACGTGGTTGTGTACAAGAGATAAAAACTATATAAATACTGTTCGTTTTCTCACACAAACCGCTCGTTTGTGTCTTAGGCCATCAATGTGCACTTACGATGGGGAATTGTGTAATTTGGACTTCTCTGTGTGTGTCGGTGACCATGGACCTGCATGATATGACTGACAGACAAGAACGGTTTGACCTAAAAATATCAAAATTGAAACTACTGCGGAGACAAAGACACCTACATCTTGGATGCCCTTGAGGTAAGATAAAACATACCAAAATTTTATTTCAAGGTGAACTATCCCTTTAAAGCTACACTGTGTAGGATTTTCTCCCATCTAGTGGTGAAGTTGTATATGTCTTCCAACTGAATATTACTTTCTAGCCCCTCCCACTCCGAGGGCGTTTTAACTCGTACGGTGGCCGTATTATTTCAAATCTGCCAGCAGTCGTGAGTAATCTCCGCTCGCATTCGTCACGGGGCCACTGAGTGTAAAAACACGAAAGGTGAAGCTTGAATTTCCAGGTTTGTCCCTCTTTGGCTAATGTATTTTCAAGATGGAGGCAAAACATGGCTTCCGCCATTCGAGCTGCTCACCCGTATGCATTATAAATGGCAGATTTACGCTTACGAGAATACTTGATTAGTTGGTGGAAGTAATTATACATTAATGAGCACATATCATTTTGAAAGAACAAAGTGTTTTTTGCTAAGAATCAACTTAAAAAAATGACACAGAGTAGCTTTAAAGGACAATTCCGGTGCAAAATGAACCTAGGGGTAATTAACACATGAGTACCAAGTCGATCGTTCTCTGGGATTTGTTTTCATGATAATCGAATGTATAGAGTTTTATCTCTAAAAACAGATTAGCTTATAACGCTAGTATATGGGGCATAGAATAACTAAAAAGAAATAGCTTGTTAATGCCACTAACACGTCTCAAAATAGCCTTACAGTAACACGGTAGCATAATGAGGGTCCCTACATGCAAACCGATGTACAGACAGTTTAATGAGAAGATACTTTATAAAGACAGTACATTATGCGTATACAGACCAGTCGAGCCACGAACGCCGTGCTAAGTGAGCTGGTCGATAGGTTTAAGTCACAGTTCAGCTCACGTAGTACGGCGTTGTAGACATGTAGAAACTTGCATCATCTACTTGTTTTTTTGCTGTGTTGTCATCCGCCAATCATTAAAAAAGCAAATGCTCACTTTAAAAAAGAAACAACACACTTTGCTTCAAGCCACGAGATTTGAGTCATCATTTATGTTTGTCACAAACAGTTTAATATATGTGTGTGTCCCTGGATCACAAACCCAGTCACGAGTCGCACGGGTATATCTGTGGCAATAGCAACTATACATTGTATGGGTCAAAATTATCCATTTTTCTTTTATGCCAAAAATCATTAGGATATTAAGTTCCAGATTTTCAATAGTTGTGTCTCAGCCACATATTGTCCTATCCTAACAAACCACACATCAATGGAAAGCTTATTTATTCAGCTTTCATATTATGTATACATCTAAATTTTAAAAAATTGACCCATGTGACTGATTTTGTGGTCCAGGGTCACAGGAGTTTATTCAAGCAAGCATGAGATATCTCTTCTCTTCTCTTACCTTTTCTGTCAGTGTTTCCGCTCGAGGGAGAAAGGCTCTTCGGAGGATCCTTGTTGGCGTTTTCCCTGCTGACCGGGGAACTCTTGTGTTTGAGGCACTTCGGCGCGTCCAAGGATTTCAGCTTCTTGGCGTGTTTGGTGCCTTTGTAGTGGGCCAATGCCTGGCTCTAGGAAACACAGAACAGGCCAACCCGTGGAGAGGGCCAGCCCAGACCAGGTGTTAGCAACATCACACCAGACTCAGAGCCAGCGTGACAGACAAGCTCACGTGTGTCGACATCAAACCAGCGAGGCTGAGGGTGACGAGGCGGCCATCTTTAACCCAGCAGGGAAATACAGCGCTCAGTGTGTGGAAGCTGCACGATTTGTGAATCTTATACACATGTAAAGCACAGAGATGCTCCACTCTCTGGATCTGGGTTGTTTTAACCCAAATCTGGGTCAAATATGGACTAACCCAACCGTTGGGTTAACATTTTTAATTTAAAAATGTAACCCAACTGCTGGGTTTGTCCATATTTGACCCAAATTTGGGTTAAAACAACTCAGCATTTTTTAGAGTGTATGCAGCATTTTAAGACGCTGTGCAATGAACCGAAAAAAAAAAAAAAAAAAAAAAAATCACCCAAGATGCTTTGAAACATTGGAGAAAGAAATGTACAAATGTTGGTTAATAGACACAGGGACCTGTTATATTTTTATATAATATTAGCAAACATAATTTAAGAAATCATTAATAATAATTATATATATATGTACTGATATACATATAGCAGGGCTGTAAACAATTAATCGCGATTAATCGAATCCAAAATAAAAGTTTGTGTTTACATAATATATGTGTGTGTTGTCACGGGTATGGTGCGGATGAAGACAAAGGCAAAGGCACAAAGCTCCAATTCAAACTTTTACTATAATAAAACTTAAACAAAACTGGTACAGGCAAGGGTAACACTCTCCATACAACGTAACGTAAACAGCAACAAGCATTAGCATAAGCAAACATTGACCGACAACTGAAGGGTGAGAGACAGGAACTTAAATACACAGATGACAACGAGTGACGACAGGTGATGATGATGATGATTAACAAGGCTAATTAACTAAACAGGTGACGAAAATGAACTAATGAAAATGACGACAGAGATGATGAAAACACTGAAGAAGGAAAACAAACTAAAAGTCCATGATAACAACAGAAAACACATTAACAATGTGACATGTGTATTGTGTATAATTATTTTGTATATATAAATACACACACATGCATGTATATATTTAAGAAAAATGTGTTATTTATATATAAAATAGTTATATTTATATATAATATAAATCATATAAAAATATATATGCAGTATATAAATGCAAATATGTCTCAATATACATGCATGTGTGTGTATTTATATATACAACATAATTATACACAATACACACACATATTATGTAAACACAAACTTTTATTTTGGTTTCGATTAATCGTTTACAGCCCTAATAGCCTATATATACACATATGTATATATATATATAATTATAACATAATAATAAAATATTTTAAAATATATAAAGTACTGTTAATTAGATTTTTTCTTATTCATTGAAAATTAAATATTACATTAAATTGATCACTATAAAAATTGCATAATTAAATTTTACTTATACTGATAATTAAATTATATTGACAATATATTGGTTACAATTATAATATACATGTCTTAAATATATAACCACCAGTATATTTAAATCATATAAAAAATGTGTTACGGTCAGTTATATATAAATAATATATATATATATATATATATATATATATATATATATATATATATTTAACACTGTACCAGTCAACTTCAACACAAGGTAAAAACACACAACTTAACATTAACATAACTATCATTAATTAAGTAAAAAAAAAAAAAGAAGAAAGACAATAAATGTGTCTGTTTTTTTTTTACCCAAGAAATTACTTTGTAATTTGATGTCTATTCAATGTTTTCATCTGCAACAGTAATTTAATATCTTTAATAAATCTATCAATAAATATTGACTCATTGTGAACTAGCATAGTTTAATTGCAGCCGTCAAACAGCAGACGTCTGTGAATAAGGTGCAATCTATAATGAGCTTAATTTACATATAAAGGAGACGTGTTTGTGCCGGAAAGAATGACAATGACTTTAATTAAACATTCACGGCGTTAATTCGGCGCATTTAGTGCCTGCTTAAAACTGGAATGAGGAAATAATCAGCATATCATATAATTAATTTGACTATAATTTTCAGTTGATTGACAGACCTACTTCTGATTCATGCATTACTAAGTTATATATAATTAAATAATCAACTATTTAACTCAATAGTAATGCATCTTACACTCTAAAAAATGCTGGGTTGTTTTAACCCAAATTTGGGTCAAATATGGACAAACCCAGCCATTGGGTTGAATTTTTATAATTAATTTTTAATTCAACGTTTGGGTTTGTCCATATTTGACCCAAAATTGGGTTAAAACAATTTAAATCTGTTTGAGGAGTGATATTTTTATGTTCCCTATGTAGGCAGCTCACTGGGTTTTGGCCTATAGTCTGAGTAATGGAATAAAGAGTGTGACAGAGAAGAAAAGCATCGTATGTGTGTGTGAGGTCACTCTAAAAAATGCTGGGTTGTTTCAACCCAATTTTGGGTCAAATATGGGTCCGTTGGGTTCAATTTTTAAATGACATTTTTAACCCAACGTTTGGTTTTGTCCATATTTGACCCAAAATTGGGTTGAAACAACCCAGCATTTTTTAGTGTGTATTATCCGCTATGACTTCCAGCTCACGAGGATGACTTGGTGGGAAAACGGTAACACTTTAAGGTTCATTAGTTAACTTTAGTTCATATACTATCTAACATGAACTAACAATGAGCAATACATTTGTTACAGTATTTATTCATCTCTCTAAAAAAAATGCTGGGTTGTTTTAACCCAACTTTGGGTCAAATATGGACAACCCCAGCCGTTGGGTTACATTTTTTATTACATTTTTAACCCAACGTTTGGGTTTGTCCATGTTTGACTCAAAATTGGGTTAAAACAACCCAGCATTTTCAGAGTGTGTTAATTTAAGTTAATAAAAATACAGCTATTATTTTTTCATGTTAACTAACTACACTAAAAAATGCGGGGTTGTTTCAACCCAATCTTGGGTCAAATATGGACAAACCCAAACGTTGTGTTAAAAATGTAATTTAAAAATTGAACCCAATGGCTGGGTTTGTCCATATTTGACCCAAAATTGGGTTGAAACAACCCAGCATTTTTTAGAGTGTAATGTTAACTACTGAACCTTATTGTAAAGTGTTACCGGGAAATATTAAACACATATTTTAATATCCGCGGGCACAATGTGCAGCATCAAACGCACTTGCTTTCACCTTCAGACGAGATTTATTACGGCTCAGTTTGACCAGGCCGGACGCACCGTCTTTTAATTGCCCTTGATAAGCTCTCCGCTAACTCCTGGACGCCTGTGTGACATTGCTAACAGCGGGAGGAGGCTAGCAAGAGACGCACACACACTTCTTTGAATAAATAAGGCAGTCGACGACCTCACTATATGCAAACACACAACGGCATGCGAGTAACACAGACACAGATACTGGCATACACAACTACATGTTTGCCAGCAAGTTAGAAATAAATAAATATATGTACAGTAATCATCAAATATTATTAATATTAAAAAGTAGTTATTTTAAAAGCATGCAACAAAATACACACACACACACACACACACACACACACACACACACACACACACACACACACACACACACACACACACACACACACACACACACACACACACACACACACACACACCAATATTACCATAAAGTTAGAAACAAAATATATATTAAATAAAACACATAAAATGTAATATAAAATAATAAAGTCACAATTTATTATAAATTATTAAATAATTATAAAATATTATAGATTATAAAAAATAAATGTGAATAGCAAAGACACACATACTTCAGTTCAACTTTTTGCCAATGGTAAGTTTTTTTTTTAAATACAATAAATACATATTAATACTTGCAATAAATATTAGGATTTTATTTAAAATATTGTAAATTATTCATGATTATAAAAAGTATATTACTGGTAATAAAACTGGATTTTGCATTATTATGCAATTATGCATTATGCAATCATGTAAAATAATAAATAAAATATGCTATATAAATATAAAAAATAATACTATGAAAATAATTATATGTATTTTAATAATTACATTTGAAAAAATATTATAAATTAGGAATTATAAAACAATTAATTAATATTTAGTATTTTTGTTCACTGGGGAGTACGTTAGAAAAAAATAATAATAAATAAATAAAATATATATTTTTAAATCACAATAATCATAAATAATTATATTTCTTTTCATAATTAAATTGAAACATAAATTAGGAATAATAAAAAAATATATGTATCATTTATTACTGGCCATAAAACTGTATTATCTGCATAATTTATGAGCTATAGTCTATGTCTCTTAGTAAAATATTACTAAGTTTACTCAGAGTTGGTGCTTGTTGAGCTTTCAGTTCAATATCTTGCTAATAACATATTTCATAACATTCCTCTCAAGATGCATGTCTTTACAACACCAGCTTGCTTTCCAGAGAGGAGATTTTATAAGGACATTACGGGCAGATATACCGTTATGAAAAGCAATAAGACGTCATGGCAGATCAGTCTTCTTTTGATATATTGTATTTGTACAAATAGCAGTGCGGGATATGGATCATAATCATATAGATTTATATCACGGGGGTTGGTAAGTAACACATCATTTGAGCGGGACAGTGTTATGAAAATAGCTTTAACACAAAGATAAATGAGGTGTTTCTCGACACCTTCCAGCTATTGGTTTCATCGGCCAATCACAGCGGAGAATGCAGTGACACAGATAAATGTCATGTGTAATCTGTGCCGCAATCAAGCGTTCATTAAAGGCACGACACGGACGAGTGAAGAAGAAGAAACCCGTCCTGCACGCCGAGGCTTTAACTGAGACCCTAACCTGCAGTGGGACACAGTGGAGTGATGTCATCAATCAATCAATCACAGTGGAGGAGTGATGTCATCAATCAATCACAGTGGAGGAGTGATGTCATCAATCAATCATGGCCGGAGGAAATCACAGCCACAGTGTTCGGCAGGCAACGGGCAAAAGCTCTTCAACTACTAACTAGGTTTTCTCTCCCCCGCCATTATAAACTATATTTATAATTCATACACTCGAAAGAATCCATAACCAAGTGCCTCATATTCATGTGAGTAACAGACACAGGTAACCAGTAAGACCCCAGAAAATTAGAAAAGAACAAATCATTTAAATTAATAAAAAAAAAAATATATATATATATAATATATATAATAAAAAAATTATTTTAATATAATATTTATTTTAATATATATATGTATTTATTTTAATATATATATATGTATATATATATATATATATAAATATAATTTATTTATTTATTTATATGTATATGTGTGTATATATATAGGCTATGTGTGTATATATATATATATATATATATATATATATATATATATATATAAATTAATAAATTTATATTATAAATTAAAATGAATTGTTAAGAACAAAAAAAGTTGTCAATATGAGTAACAAAGACACTAAGTTAGTTAGTTAGTTAGTTATAAATAAATAAATAAATAGTTACAAATATAAAATTTTACGAACTATAAATATTTGAAATTAATATTATATATTATAAATAATTGTAAAAAACATATTAATAAAAAAACAGACATGCAACAAGTTGAAAATTTTATAAATAATATTAAATAAATAAATACAGATAAAATATAAATATGTAGCATTATTATACATATAAATATTTACAAATATATTATAAACTATAAATAAAAAATATTATAAATTATAAATAATTGTAAAAAAAAATTTTTTATAATAGAGTAAGACACATGCTAAGGTCCCGCAAGTTATAAAAAAATTAAGAAAAAAATACAAATAAAACAAATATATAAAGTAACATTATTATACATAATAACTATTTACAAATATAATATATGATAAAATATATAAAAATATTATAAATAATTGTAAAATAATAATAATAATAATAGAGTAATAGACAGACATATGCTAAGGTCCAGCCAGTATCCATATTATGAATATTAAAAAGTAGTTATTTTAAAAGCATGCAACATAATACACACACACACACACACACACACACACACACACACACACACACACACACACACACACACACACACACACACACACACACACACACACACACACACAAATAAATAACTATTATAGATTATAATAGACTAATTAAATGTGCAACAATAATAAGAATAATAGAGTAACAGACATATGCTAAGGTCCAGCCAGTTTAAAAAAAATACATACAAATAAAATAAATATAAAACGGTAAAATTATTACACATAAATTATAAACAATTATAAAAAAAACACAAACACAAAAGGTGGGCATTAACCATCTGCCACTGATGCCGAGCCTCTAACTAAGACAGACGCCATCCATCAATCACAGTGAAGTGATGCCATCAATCAATCATGGCCGAGGGAAATCACACACACACTCTGTGTTCGGCAGGCAACGGCAGAAGCTCTTCAACAACTAACTAGGTTTTCTCTCCCCCGCCATTATAAACTGTATTTATAATTCATACACCCAGAAGAATCCATAACCAAGTGCCGCATATTCAAATAGACCTGTGGCGATATATAAAAACCAAATGGCATTTTTCAAAAGTCGCCCAGAACGTCTGGCTGGACTCTGTGACTCTCCAGAAGCCATTTATCTGTGGAAACGGTGCCATGTAAAGGCTTCCCGAGCTCAGATTGGAAGCTGGAGCACAAACGACCAATGATAATGAGGTTTCGTGATTTGAATGCATAATCTCTCCCAGGCGCTCTCTGTGATTGGCTACTGGAGAGCTATACAGGAGCTGTGATTGGTCAACCGAAGCCCCGCCCCTTCACCCTGTCACACGGCTCTGACGGATGCCCATGATGAGCTGTGATTACTGTTTTGATAGGCCTCAGTCTTGCGGATATTACAGCTTAATATCTGACAGTGACGGATAAATGAGCGCCTAATGGAGAGGATATGGGCAATGCTGCTTTTAAATAATCATATTTGGATTAAATACCTCTGATGGAAGCGTGGCACACAAGCAGGCGTTCTCCTGAATTGAAAATGACAAGGGATGGATGAAGGACCAGGCAAAATAAAATTGTCCTCTTGGCCATTTCAAAGTCACCTTCATTGAATATATCAGCGCATGTCTATAGTCTCAGTGTAATAAATGGCTGGACATCATTTCTGACAGTATAAATGGATCATATATGGACAGGACTTCAATACTTTAGATCCTTGTGTGTACAGTAGGGTGAAGATATTGATTCCCAAAACAAATGACTCTTCTGACTTGATTCTTTACTGTCTATACATCAAAAACAATGCACAACCAGTGTATAGTCCAATTCATGAAACTATAACGATTCTTATAAACCGGTTCTTTACTTCGAATTAAAACAAAACAAACAGCAAAAACAAGACTCTCACAAAAAGTTTCTTTATAGTGAATCAAAACAGATAGCGTTGTCTGATTCAAAACCAAATGACTCTTATGAGCTGGTTCTTTTAATCGAATCAAACACATACAGCACGACCAGTGTAGTCTGATTCAAAACCAAATGACTCTTATGAGCTGGTTCTTTTAATTGAATCAAACACATACAGCACGACCAGTGTAGTCTGATTCAAAACCAAATGACTCTTATGAGCTGGTTCTTTTAATTGAATCAAACCCACATAGTGTGACCAGTGTAGTCTGATTCAAAGCCAAATGACTCTTATGAGCTGGTTCTTTTAATCGAATCAAACACATACAGTGTGACCAGTGTAGTCTGATTCAAGACCAAATGACTCTTATGAGCTGGTTCTTTTAATCGAATCAAACACATACAGGGCAACCAGTGTAGTCTGATTCAAAACCAAATGACTCTTATGAGCTGGTTCTTTTAATTGAATCAAACACATACAGCACGACCAGTGTAGTCTGATTTAAAACCAAATGACTCTTATGAGCTGGTTCTTTTAATCGAATCAAACACATACAGGGCAACCAGTGTAGTCTGATTCAAAACCAAATGACTCTTATGAGCTGGTTCTTTTAATTGAATCAAACACATACAGGGCAACCAGTGTAGTCTGATTCAAAACCAAATGACTATTATGAGCTGGTTCTTTTAATTGAATCAAACACATACAGTGTGACCAGTGTAGTCTGATTCAAAACCAAATGACTCTTATGAGCTGGTTCTTTTAATCGAATCAAACACATACAGGGCAACCAGTGTAGTCTGATTCAAAACCAAATGACTCTTATGAGCTGGTTCTTTTAATCGAATCAAACACATACAGGGCAACCAGTGTAGTCTGATTCAAAACTAAATGACTCTTATGAGCTGGTTCTTTTAATCGAATCAAACACATACAGGGCAACCAGTGTAGTCTGATTCAAAACCAAATGACTCTTATGAGCTGGTTCTTTTAATTGAATCAAACACATACGGCAAATCCAGTGTAGTCTGATTCAAACCCAAATGACTCTTATGAGCTGGTTCTTTTTATCGAATCAAGTGCATACAACACAACCAATGATGTTTGATTCTTGAAATGAATGACTCTTTATGAACCGGTTTGTTTAATGAATGGTTATGGTTACAGTAATGAAAGACAGGTTTGAATCAGTCTGAAAGATCCGGCCCACATCTGGTACGTGTGGAATCTGAAGAATCAAATCAAATTGAATCAGATTGAGCGTTTGTGAATCAAATGATTTGAATCAGAAAAACAGCCCTTGAGTGAATACTTTTAAGTTTTCCACTGGTTCGTCACGATATATAGGTGAGTAAATGATCACAGAAATGTAATTTCTGAAAACTATTGCATTAGACTTCATAAACAGACACAGAAAGTGATAAGACAACTAACACACAATCAAAGTGATTACCTGTAATACTGGCTTTATTGTATAATCTCGACAGGTGATCAGGTGAAACTCGAAAAATTTAAATATGGTGCAAAAGTTCATTTATTTCAGTAATTCAACTTAAAAGGTGAAACTAATATATTATATAGACTCATTTCATGCAAAGTGAGATATTTCAAGCCTTTATTTGTTATAATTTTGATGATTATGGCTTACAGCTTATGAAAACCTTTTCACAATATTCTAATCTTGAATTTAAGCTGTAAGCCATAATCATCAAAATTATAACAAATAAAGGCTTGAAATATCTCACTTTGCATGAAATGAGTCTATATAATATATTAGTTTCACCTTTTAAGTTGAATTACTGCACTGTAAAAAATAAATGTCATTATTTGTAATCACAACTTTTTATCTTTTGTCAAATCAACTTAGATAATTAATGTAGCTCAGATATAATATTTTGAGTTTCTATTGATTAAACCAATCTCCTTCATTGCATAAACTCAATCGTTTAATTTCAATAAACTCACATTTTTAAGGCAACCAGGTAACTTACTTTTTTAAGTTAAACCAACAATAATTTTGTACAGTGTGAAATAAATGAACTTTTGCACCATATTCACATTTTTCAAGTTTCACCTCCTGTGTATATGCAGCTTTATCTGGGAATATCAGAGTCAGGGTGAACACACACACACACACACGCACGCACACACACACACACACACACACACACACACACACACACACACACACACACACACACACACACACACACACACACACACACACACACACACACACACACACACACACACTCACCTGTGAGTTAAACCTCAGCTGGCACACGCCACACGAGACCGCTTTCCTTTTAGCCGAGGCCGAAGCGCTGAACGTGTGATGTAAAACAGCTTTCTGAACCGGGTCCATCTGAGGAAGAGAGAGAGAGAACGGAAAAGCAGTTTTATTAGCCTCACTCAACCCAGCGGCGCGCTGAATGTCAACTCTGTTACCCATCGGGCGGCGCGATAAACCGTGGCCCTCGGGGCTTCAGCAGAGACACGACATGTGGCTGAGCAGCGAACGCACACTCTGGAACCAGTTAAAGGCCAACACACACACACACACACACACACACACACACACACTTTTCAATCAAACGCAGCGGGAAAGAGGAGGGCAAAACAACTTCCACCGAGGATTTCATGAGAACCCAAATCAAAATGATACACTCAGAAAGGTTACAAGAGTTATGAGTGACAGATCAGCCTGGGATTCTCTACTTTCTTTGGGAAAAAATATTAAAGGGGTGGTTGATTATGATTTGACTTTTCTAACTGTAGTTAGTGTGTAATGTTGCTGTTTGATCATAAACAACATCTGCAAAGTTACAACGCTCAAAGTTCAGAGTAAAGGGAGATATTTGCTTTTAAAGAAATCGCTTTTTAAGAACTACAACAAACGGCTGGTAGGAACTACACGACATTCCTCCCGGGTTAGAGACATCACCAACCTTAAAATTTACATAAACCCCGCCCCCGGAACACGATTTATAGATTATCAAGACAGAATATGCTAATCAATGACTAAGATAACTACACATAATCTATATAAATTCATCAACTAACCATTCAGAAATGTCCTGTTCTTCTACATGTTGTCACTTCTTCTTGAGTCTCTTCATCTTTTTGACTCCGGTTTGAACAATTTTCAGTGCATGTGTGTGTGAAGTAAAAGGACACGAGCTATTGAAGCTCCGCCCCCTGTGCCGGGAGCAGCAGCTCATTTGCATTTAAAGGGACAGACACAAAACGGTGTGTTTTTGCTCACCCTCAAAAAGTGAAAATTTTAACATGATATATAAAAATATCTGTGGGGTATTCTGAGCTAAAACTTGCTATAAAAACTAAGCATTTACTGAAAACTAAATGCCATAAATATACACAAAAATATATATTTTATTATATTTAATTAAGAATCGTTCAGAAATTAGTCAGAAATGTTACAATCCTGAAAAATCCCATTCCTAGTAACTTCATGTTGTCTTTTGTTTTTGTTTTTTTATCTTAATACTTAATAAGGAAGGATTGACAACGGGCCATTGATGCTTCTGGAGGGAATTAAACCAAATCATTGGATTGGTCCACTGGTTAGTCCAGTTATCCAATCACAGCCTCCGCTGAGGCAAAGTCACGTGAGTTTTTAAGGGATTTAGGCCCTGTTTACACGAGAACGCTCGCGGGTGAAAACGTACAAATATTTTATCGGATGTGCCTTTCGTGTACACGGCAACAACGTTTTTGGGGCTTAAAAACGCAAATAAAGTGAAACCACCCTCCAGAGAGGAAATCTTAAAAACGCTCCACCGTCGCGTTCCCGTCTAAAGGGTGAAAACGCAAAAGTCTGCTAGACAGTGAAGGCGTCGCGTACGCGTTTACGTCACAGGCATGCGCCAGTACAGGAAAATAACAAAACATTATCAAACTAAAATATAGCATTAATTTCATTGACCAAAATGAATTAATAAATCTGTCATTTTTGAGCGACACGTGAAGAGCAGCGAGGGTTAAAGCAGCAGCTTTACTGTATTAAACATGACAAACTGTGTCAGCGTCTCTTTCACTTTCAGTGCTTCACATCGCCACCTAGCCGCCGGGAGTGCACACTACATCCAATCTCACACACTTATGCGTCACCATATGCACGCAGATTTCCACCCATAACGCTCGTCTAAACGCAGAATAAAAAGTGATAACGCAACGCCACTTTTGTGTTTTCTCTTCAGATCGTTTCCGTGTAAACATAGCCTTATTCAGTAAACGCGTTTCCATTGTTTATGTGCATATCTTATCGGATAAAGCAATGTACTCGCCTACGCACGTGCTTTATGCACAGGATATGACATCATATGTGTGGTCTTTGAGCATCCCGGCTTTAGATGAGGTTGTGAAATTACACTGATGCTCTCAGCTCCGGCCGGCTGCATTCATTTGTCCATTTATCAGATAACGGTCCGTCTTCTCCTCAGACTCTCGTCTCTGATGTCTGATGCTTCAACAACTGCTGAAGCCGCCGGTGTTACACGAGCAGAAAATCACTTTCCATTCACCATCGTCTTCGGCGGCCAGCTGTAGATGAGGCTCCTAAATCAATTTCACTTAAAGCCCAGACAAGTGACACGCTGTTTAGAAACCTGATGCGCTCTTCTTTATTAGACGACACCGGGCCAATCAGTCGCAGTAAGTTCTGCTCTGATGTCAATAGCCATGCCGTATTGGAACCACATGTACGTGTTTGATAGCTTGACACCGTATCTGAAAATGTTACATAAAATAATTGCGGCATAAATCTGAAGCGCGGCTAAAAGATGAGGAGACGGCGCTTTAAACCAGAAGGATGGGTGCACGTTTTTGGAGAACGTCCAGCTGGCCAGAGAAGAGCTGCTGGGAAATCAAAGGACGTGCGAGAAAAGAAAGAAGAAGAAACGCAGGAAGTGAGTGAGAAAAAGAGACAAACCATCTGTGCGCGGCGATGACCTCGCGCTGCAAACACGCCGGGGTTCAGCGAGGAAACGCTGCTTCTCATTGAGAGCGTTTACATGCACAATAAAAACCTGATAACCATCTAAACACAACTCATTATGAGAGCGCAGCGAGACTAGAGAAACTGTAGAGACCTCGCCAGAGTTTACTCGCATCTCGACATCAAAACAAAAACAAATACACACAATGAATGAGCAGCAAGTGTACGAAATAATTGGTCTACTACATAAAATAAAGTGGTTTACATGACCGTACACATCTTATCGACCCCCGACAAACTATGAATGACAAACTGGTTATACAGTAGTGGCCGATATATTCACCCTTTATATGAATATAAAAAAATGTATGTAAGCATATATTGCGTGGTTGTGCTTGGAGCTTTAATTATTTGTGATAACAATGAAAAATTAAAAATTGTGCCATCATAATTTTGGCCAGGCTGTCATACAAAAGACATTATAAACACATGCAAAAACAAAAGAGGACCAATGAAATATAATAACTGATTATGTTGTAGTCAATGTAAGTGTAAGCTATTTCCAGTCAGCCTTTTGTTTTTCTATGCATTTTTTTACGGTGTAAAAAAAAAAAAAAACTGGAGCTGTTGCCTTTTTTGCCAAGTAATTTTGTCAGAAAAATACATTTAAAAAGTTTAGTGTCTTATATATATATATACACGACACTAAACTTGTTTAATGTATTTTTCTGACAAAATTACTGTCCAAAGTGACGTTTGGAGTGGATATTTGTTTTTTAATGACCCTATAAGTTCTATTAAACCGTCAAAATATGGGGATATATACAGTATATTAGGCACTTATATAAGACACTAAACTTGTTTAATGTATTTTTCTGACAAAATTACTTGGCAAAAAAGGCAACAGCTACATTTTTTTTTACACTGTGTAAAAAAAATGCATAGGAATTTTGTTTTTTAATATATATATATATACTGTATATATCCCCATATTTTGACGGTTTAATAGAACTTATAGGGTCATTAAAAAACAAATATGCCCTCCAAACGTCACTTTCTGCCACAACTGTAAAATCACTGCGAAATGCTTTTTGCAACCTCTTTAATTTTACTAATCTGATTTTTTGAGTGAAACAGGATATTCAATAATGAAAAATTTAGAGCAAGATTTAATTAATTTCTCAGCTGAAAGGGAAAGTTGTTTAAGAGGCAGAGCAAGTTTGTGAAAAACATAAATACATTTAAAACTTAATAACATGCATAAATCATGCACAATATAACCAAGAACATGCATTAAATTCATTATTTAACTTTTTTTCCCCCATATTGTAAAATGCATCAGAGCAAAAATCTGATTATTGGAAAATAAAAAAATCCATTGGTTGTTTATTGGATGGAGGCGGATCTGAATGCGAGCTTGCAGTCGACTGTAAGTAAAGCCCAGGGATTGAGTAAACCTAATGATCTGGCATTCAAAATTATATTAGATTTTGAATAAAAATTATGAAATAAGGGTGAATTTTGACTCCATGTTGACTTTAAACGTGCAAATAAGGAAACACTAACATCAGAGTTTTATTATAATCAACAAATCTGTCTAAAGTTGAAGTGCCACACATTCAGTTAACATTAACATGAAACATTAACATCTTTTCCACACAAGGACCTTTTAAGATAAACAACCGATTCTGCAACTGGCAGAAAAAGCTTCAAGATGAAAGAGTGAAAACACTGCTATTTTCCTAAATTGCTTTAAGGGAAACTTCAGAAATGTTCTCTGACACATTAAGTGCCCTATAGCACTTCCCTGCTATATAATTTATGTTCAGATCTGGTTTGTTCCTGCATGAAGTGGAACCTCCAGGCCGTCAAGATACTCAAGCTCGTCTTAAATCAGCCTCCCGTTGCCCTCTGACAGACGCACAACGCTTCCTGACACACACATCTTCATGCAACGCAAACATGTCAGTCTGCGCGCGTGAACCTCCCGCGGCGCGCTTACTCTTCCTCTTTAACACAGATTTGAGCATTGGGAGCTGACGGGACGCCTGACCCGTGAGGACTTTACCTTACATCAGTGACATTTATGGAGTATCGTTTCACAAACAAAAAACAGCAGAGATCTACTCTCAGTATTTGGTTGAAAGCAAATCGATTTGAAAATTGCATTTAGAAAAATTCACTTTTACATTTCTATTTTAAATAAATACTGTTGTTCTTTTGAACTTTCTTTTCATCCAAAAATCTGGAAAAATGTATCATGGTTTTCATATGAAGCAGCACATCTGATGTTTTCTACACTGATAATAATCATAAATGTTTCTTGAGCATCAGATCCTCATATTATACTGATTTCTGAAGGATCATGTGACACTGAAGACTGGAGTAATGATGCTGAAAATTCAGCTTTGATCACAGGAATAAATTACACTTCACAGTATAATCACATAATCATATAATCACATACATTATAATAATATTTAAAAAAAATTACTGTAGATATCACCTATGGGCATGATGAATGATGAAGCATTATTTAATGTGATGCTATAGATTTTTTCTTTCTTCCGGTTATATAATATACACTTTTTGATGTAATTTTTGATGTTTTTAACTTTTGTAAATGATGATGTGGCGTTAATGATGTTTTCAGTCATTGAGTGTGATTGGATGGCCGTAATTGATGGATCTTCGCAGTGATTGGTCATGATATCATTTTAAATGTGATTGAGCTTGAACATGTTGTATATGTGTCTGATGAAGGTCATGAGACCGAAACGTTGCTAATACATACTTTTTGCAAATATTGATAGTGTGCGGGGTTTCCTTTTGTTGTTGTTTTTACTTTAGTTTTGATCAAATAAATGCAGCCTTGGGGAGCAGAAGACACTTCCAAATTATTATTATTTTTAAATCTTACCAGGGTCAAACTTAAAAGAATTGCATCGAATGTAACTTGAAATGAAAAGCATTACCTACATATCATATCATACACTGTCAAAAATGTTACTGCTATTTAATTAAAAAAATTATGGTAACAATATTACAATAATATTTTTGAGTAGTTAAGGCTTGATTTCTTTCATGGAATCTACCTGAATAAATCATGTAAAATCACCTTTATTATTTAAGGTCAAAACTTTAACATAATAGAAACTCTTTCAAATGTCAAAAATAACTGAACATTAAAGGGGGGGTAAAATACCAGGTTTCAGTCAATCTCATGTTAATCTTGAGTACCTATAGAGTAATAGTGCGTCCTTCATATCTCCAAAAAGTCTTTAGTTTCATCATATTTATAAAATAAAAATACAACTTTCCGATTCTATCCGGTAAAAGCCGAGGTCCTTGATTCTGGGCGTGGGCGGAGCTATAGAGTCAAGCGGGAGCATCCACAACATACAAACTGCATCCACTGTTCCAGTAACACTGGGTTCTTTGGGAAGCTGAACAAGGTAAACTTTCCCTCACATCCCAAAACAACTTTTTTGGAGACATTCTTGACATCAACCATTCCTATTTAGCGCTGCTGCTGATGATTTCCGGTAGTAGCGCGTCGATGAGCGCGGTCTTTCTCTCCTCTGGTCGACGTGTGCATGAACGCGCTTTTCCGAGAGCAATGCTCATATAAGGAGTTCCACTCTGGTCTACGTCATTAGATCTACGATAGAAAAAAACCAGCCGAAACGTGTTGCAATCCGGAAGTATGATTTTCAGCACAGAAATTCTCTGTTATTCGTTCAAAATAACTTTTCAAACTTTGGCCATTATTAGCATGAGAATCCATCTCTTTAACACTGTAAACAACTCTGAATACATGAAACACCATTGTACCCCCCCTTTAAACATTAACAGTTAATGTTTAACCCTTTACTCAAAAACACATAAATAACACGTAATTTCAATATTTCCTCTCCATTTCCATCCATGTGCAAAGCATGCTGGGAACTAACAATGGTTTCTCTAAATAAAGCCGCATAATTGAGCTAATTCTCTTCAAATAAATGGGCAGCCTTTTTTCCTTAATTTCATCAGCTTAATCGGTTCCTCAATTCAAGCCTCAAAATTATGTGTTTCATTGAAAAAATTAGGAAAATGTATCTCTTGGTTTTATTAGTGAAATGTTCTTATTTTTTCTATACAAAACTGAACCACAATTTTCTTAATAAAATATACACAATATTTTTAATTATCACCTTAATTTTTGATAAAAATTTTACAGCATATATATATATATATATATATATATATATATATATATACACACACACACAGTATACACATTATATATACTGTACATATTTGGAGAGTACACTTCATGGGAGGATCTCTTTAAAAATGCATTATAATTACGCTTAATTACAATTTTAGCATTTAAAATAGATGTTGTTTTAACCAAAACAAGTGATCAATTATTCAAAAGGCCCATTTTAAGTTCCATCAGCAGGATTTGTAATCAATGCATGAGTCGCTCCGAGAACCGCTGAGCTTCACGACTCTCCAAATATCTGAGAGCGGCTTCAGACCACAACACATTAAACAGCCTTGTTTTGATTGTTGCTTTTATGAATGCATCTACTGAGCGGGCCTTTCTAAGGGAATCACTCTATAGTGGTAAACAGATCAGCAGAACTTACAAAGTGTTTATTCTGTAGAAACAAAGCGCGAGAAGCGAGTTTTGATGACCGAATCCAGCCGTGGCCAACACCAACCGCGCTCACCATTAACTAAAGTGGGATAAATGACCTGTCAGAAGCAATACCAGCCCTTATGTTTTTCCCAATTACACACCCACGCGTGTGAATCCCAATCCAAGCGTCTATTGATTTTAACAACCAGAATTTACAATTCAAAACGGGATGAGGAGGCCAGGATGATGAACAGCACGATCTCCTTCATGAACATTATCCCACAGACGCTTCGTGCGAGTGGGAATCATCAACCCGTGAGACCCAGATAACATCCAAACAAATCTGAGGGAGCACATATTAAATATTGAACTGCTTATCTGACTTATTGAACACATAATGCTGAGTTATGGCGTGTGCCAGAGGGCTGCAGCAAAAGAGAATTGAAATTAAATGAGATACATAAATATAAATCACCGCTCTCAAAGAGGAGCATTAGAAGAAGAATGAAACAATGTCATGTTGTTCCCGGGATAGTTTTATTCCTTATACTTCCTAGTTCACCTTTAATAGGGGCTTTCGCACCAGAGGAACCTTTTCATACTTCCTAGAACTATTGACGGAAGTATTTTGGCGTGTTCGCACCGCAGGAACTAGGAACGATTTTAGTTCTAGGAACTCCTTTTGGAGGAACTAATTTACTCCTAAATTTACTCCAGAGTTGGTCTAAACCAACCAGCGCTATAGGAATGTCCCGCGTGACGTCACGCCATTTGGAGCAGCCATCTTGACGGAATAGAAAATGCTAAACCGCCAGTGATACTACAGCTCGTCGCAAAATATTCCTATCATGCCCGAGCGATGCTGTGCAGTTGGATGCGATCAGATACGTGATCATACAAAAGGAATATCTTTGTACCGTATCCCAAAAGAAACAAAACGGAGAAACAAGTGGTTGGCGTCAATAAACAGGTGATTTTGTTTTGTGTTTTTACCTGTAAACTCAAGTTAAAAAATTATTACCGGTAGGCTACTATAATTGCTAACGTTAAGCTTTTGTATGCTTTTAATGAAGCTCCGGTGTAGCGTGATGGGGCGTGAGTAGCTGTAAATGTCACCGAACTCAATGTCAGGAAGTTTTTCTACACATTTAATGCCTGTAAAAAGAACTTGTGGTGCTTCATATGGATCATAATTCCTAACTCCTTTATCTTTCTCTTCTTTTTGTGATGCTAAGAAGTGCGATGACATGACGTGAAGAGTTAGCTGACGGCCGCTGCGCTAATAATAGATAACAGTTAGTGGTGGGGGAAAAAATTTATTCTGTTCAATATTGAGATATTTTCCGCACGCAATTATATATCAATACTGTAGCGCAAAGTATTGCAATATATAGACTAATTATAAAATAATTATACCAATAATTACATTATTAGTATAATAATATTATATATTACCCACCCCTAATAATAGATCCATTGCCACTGACGGATCTATTCCGTCAAAATGGCTGAAACGCGGCTATGGGTCATGTGACTGGGAGATCCAACCAGAACCTTTTCATACTTCCTAGAACTATTGACGGAAGTATTTTGGCGTGTTCGCACCGCAGGAACTAGGAACGATTTTAACTCCTTTTGGAGGAACTAATTTACTCCTAAATTTACTCCAGAGTTGGTCTAAACCAACCAGCGCTATAGGAACTACCAGTGACGTTAGTGTTCGCTGATTGGCCGAACGCACTCGAAACACCAGCACCCGCCATTTAAAAAAAAGCTTTGTAAACACACAGATTATAGCCTATATATTTACTCCAGACAGGGCCGGATTAAGAATTCAGAGGAACTTTGTTGTATGCTGGAGTAAAGTTCATAAATTATCGTTCTTTCCCATAGGATTTTGTAAAACTATGTTGGGTGAACCTCTGTCTCTCTAGGGGGGTTCGGGGGCATGATCCCCTGCAAGAAAAATGTGTACATTTTAAGGTTAAATGCATCAATCTGGTGCACTTTGAGAGCTCAAAATTAAGAGCTTTAACCGGCTTCAACCCGTGAACTGCACATTGAACACAGTAAAAGCATTGACTTGTACCTGGACATTAAAGAGGGCTCAAACATCGTTTTAGTTATGATATAGTCTCAGTCTACATTACATTATCACTGGTGTTTTAGGATGCCAAACAATTACAATAATAATATAATAATGATTTATATAATTATTCTGACGTAAAATCCATATAGCCTATAAAGGTAATGTATAAATGAAAATGAATATTTCAAAAGTATATTTTACATTACACTATAGGAAAATTACAATACTTTTGTCATAATGTCTTCACTTGCAATAAATAAACCCTTGAGCTTTTATTTAGGAGAAAACACCAGATCCCATGCTGATCGTGTGAGCAAAGTGTGCACTTCTCTTTAGATCACGCCGCACACACAGAATGCCTATATAGGCTTAAAGTATTGTTGTTTTATAAAGGCACAAAGCCATATCACGGTTTCGATTTTAGTTCGTTGGCAAAATATAATGCTAGAGACCTTTATGTTAGGCTATAGCTACATTTTACATGTGTTGGGAAAAGGGAGAAGAGCGAGTTCGGCAGAAAGCGGATTCGAACTCGGGTCGAACGAGTCAAACGCTACTTTCAAGTACCTCACGCCAAACTATGCCACTGTAGATATTCAGTGGCGGGCGTCTTTTTACTAAAAAGACAGGCACTTAGTGCAAATATATGCACCGTTATCGGAAATGTCTTTAAATAATCTTCCCCTCGCTTGGGCCCCAAGTGCTCATAATGCCCATTGGATAATCCGGGCTTGACTCCAGAAACTAAAGGTGAAATCATTGTTGTGTCCATGAAGATGTGAAATAAAAAGGCATAAATCTAGATTACACATTTACCCAAATTATTATATGCCTGTTTAACCGAAGCTAATTTGTGTGGTTTCTCCCATCATCCCCAATGTCACTTCTCTGTGTTTTACGGCGCTGACGAGAACATCGGTCTCCTCGGCTGTGAACCGCTAGCAATCCGCCGTGGAACAAGCGCGCCGGCTCTTAAAGGGAATGTGAGAGGACGCTCTGATTGGTTTATTTCACGTTACGCCCAAACCACACCTATGAGTAATGAAGCGACTTCAGAACAACACATTTTAGATTTGCGTCGGCGCAGGAGTCGTTTATCCCGCCGGTATAATAGCAACAGCGCCGGGATCCGCCCACAAAGTTACTCGCGTTTCACATTTGATACTTGCGTTTCAGAGCGTTATAATAGGGCACCTAATGTTGAAAGAAAAATCCCAAATGAGATATCTTGCATTGCACATGCACTCGATATATTACATGAGGAACAAATGCAGTAATGTGAAAGTGTGCAGGATCTGGCTGTGGTGTAAAGAACAGCTCTGCAGGATAAAGAGCGCAGTCTCCTGAACGGAGAAAAGCACTCACGGACAGATGCGAACGAGAGAGCCGGGCTGATGGGTAAATGGCCATCGCAGCGAAAGCTTCTATTGAAGTGCTTCAGCACAACCTCTGCCCACACACACACACACACACACACACACACTGACTGAGACACAAAGACCTTCCTGAATAGAGCCGTATCACACACACCTGCTGCTCTTCAAACCCTTTCATTACGCAGCAAACGCTCGGCTCACTTCTCCGTCTGCATGACTGAGATATGAGAGATGTTCCTACACACTGTTCACCGGTGTTTGGGACGCTGCTTTCCAAATAAAGCTTCTCAAGTTGTAAACTTGTAATTTATTATTACATCCATTCGCAGCACATTTGACTTTGAAAATATGTACACTACTATGCAAACCTGTTCTTTTATTCAGCAAGGACACATTCAATTGATCAATAAGTGACATTAAAGGCAAAAGATTTATATTTCTATTAAATAATCCTCTAAAAATTATCACCGTTGAAGGAGCACAACCGTTTACAACATTGATATTTATCATTAATGTTTTTTGAGCAGCAAATCAGCATATTAGGAAGATTTTTTGAAGGTTAGGGTGATTTTATCAAACAGGAACTGGCTGGATCGTGAAAAATAAAAGTGATTCATGACAGAGGAAGAGCATGTTATTAATTTCTGATTAAATATTAAGAAAACAAACATTTTCTTTGAAACAACATGCCTTGAGTAATCGTGCACAATAAGACCAGGGACATCTCTCAAAGCAAATTATGCATTTTCGGATATTAACTTGTATGTCTTGTGTAATATAGATGTAATATAGATTGGGCCATCTAACCAATTGGAGCAGACCAATCACAACAGACTGGGCCTTCTGACCAATCAGAGCAGACCAATCACAACAGACTGGGTCATCTGACCAATCAGAGCAAAGTAGACCAATCACAACAGACTGGGTCATCTGACCAATCAGAGTAGACCAATCACAACAGACTGGGTCATCTGAGCAATCAGAGCAAAGTAGACCAATCCAACAGACTTGGCCATCTGACCAATCAGAGCAGACCAATCACAACAGACTGGGCCATCTGACCAATCAGAGCAGAGTATACCAATCCAACAGACTTGGCCATCTGACCAATCAGAGCAGACCAATCACAACAGACTGGGCCATCTGACCAATCAGAGCAGAGTATACCAATCACAACAGACTGGGCCATCTGACCAATCAGAGCAAAGTAGACCAATCACAACAGACTGGGCGATCTGACCAATCAGAGCTGACCATTTACAACAGACTGGGCCTTCTGACCAATCAGAGCAAAGCAGACCAATCACAACAGACTGGGCCATCTGACCAATCAGAGCAGACCAATCACAATAGACTGGGTCATCTGACCAATCAGAGTAGACCAATCACAACAGACTGGGCTGTCTGACCAATCAGAGTAGAGCAGGCTCTCGGAAAGAGAGACTGAATCCTTTTATCGAACCATTTCAGACACTGCGAGAAAACTAAAGTGTCTTTTGACCTTGGATGCATGTAAACCTAGTGTAGGCGACACCAAAACAAAATGAGGAACCTGTAAAACCGCAGAATAGGGGCACTAAAGCACTTTACTGCACATGCTCGCCCGCTCTGCTCTACGCTCACCGCCACAGAACCGCTATGAAACTCTCTCCTGCACTCAAGGAATATATCAGAGTTATGCGTCTAACCTCCCGAACAGAGCAGCAGTGGTTCAGTCCTCTACAGACGCATGGGTCTATCTCCATTGTTCCTAGCCTGAGGTTGAGCTTCTGGAGCGGTTTATGCTCGCTACGACAAGCTCTTGCCCACTCGTATCTTCATCTCCATCTCTCTGCTCCTCTGCGAGTGCGGTTTTCACTGAACTCAGATCTCATAATCACAGTTTCTGCAGCAGAGCCTCCTACACAGGTCTCAACACTCACACAATAGAGCTATGTTTAGATCTACACAACATTTAGCCAACAAAAGGCCGTATCGCAGACCTCCCAAAGTTTCTCTACGCCTTCAGACTCACACAACAACTTAAAACCCGCAAGACTGAAAGAGCTGGAAATCTCTGCAATCAGACGAACCATAATTTCAATGTTGCCAATTAATTCAAAACGATTATCATAAGCAGTAAAATTTAGTCAACCCTTTAGAACCGAATGTGTCATCGCCGACACAGATCAGCGAGCTGTATTCATCGTACTGTATCTCTTTAGCCGTTTGCACTAAAACCATTCAAATGGCCCCTGATAGACAACATGTGCTTTTCGGCAATATACGTCTTATTACGGTAATTTCATGCTTTCCGTCAGCAAATGCCAGCATCTTTCTGGCAGAGCGGGAAGGAAGGATTTGAACCGAGAGATACGAAGCGTGGCGGGTTAGTGTTTTGGATTGCATAAAATAATAAAAGAAACGAACAAATACATGGAGAAAGAAGTGGTAGACAGCAGAAGAAGGGATTGGGGTGATTTTTAATGAAACTTTGGAGGCGGGTGGCCGTTACTTTTTCACGTATCTTAGCATGTGGTGTGTGTGTGTGTGTGTGCCTAATATGAATGGACGCATTTGTATGTGTGCGTGTATGAAAAAAAGTGTCCTAAATGACAACTGTGCAACCCAATGTCACAAAAAAAGACTTGCATAGATGTATTATACTTCATATTTCAACTTTAAAGTGTTAGTTCATGATTTTTCAGTTTTTTTCAAAATAAAAATCAGAAAATGTATTCTTGTTTTTGTTTTGTTTTTTTTGTCTATTTACAAACTCACCACACACAATAATGGTCAATAACTGTAATTTGTTGAAAGCTAATCTTTTTCTGAAAAAGATGACACCTTGCACATGAAGATAGCACATTGTTTTAAAATTGTACAGTCAAAAAATCTAAATATGTGAAAAACACCCATTTTAGCTTCAGGTTTTAAAGGGTTAAAATAATCATGGCATGTTTTCCACACTTTCTTTCACTAAATGAACACACACACACTGTGAAAATGTGAATAATATTAACTAAATAAGACTGATCATACAAAATGAAAACCCCAAGTCAAAAAAAATTGAATATTGTGAAAAGGTTTTCATAAGCTGTAAGCCATAATCATCAAAATTATAACAAATAAAGGCTTGAAATATCTCACTTTGCATGTAATGAGTCTATATAATATATTAGTTTCACCTTTTTAAGTTGAATTACTGAAAAAAATGAACTTTTGCACCATATTAAAAAAAATTGAGTTTCACCTGTTATGTGCTTTTCACTTTCACACAGTTGCTAAAATATGTAATTTTGCACAATATTCATATCACAGTCCTGCACAGATGACAGATAATTCACTCGCATTTGCCGTTCTCCGGTAAAACACGAGTTTTAGAGCAAACATATGATATTGAGTGAGTGTGACCTGGACGATCAGTGAATGCTGAGATATTCTGCTTAATAAAATGGCATGAGAACGTTATGATGTTTGTTCCAGTGTCTCAGTGAGATTTTATGAAGCTTTACACATGCGCAGTAACAGGAATTTAGCGTTTTACGACGTTTCGTGGATGAGAAACGTTTGGAAAACGCTACGCCATTTTCAAATCTATCCGGATTAATGTAGACGTAGCCTTTAATTACACTGTCCACATGAGTTACAGGATTAAAGGGACAATTCTGTCATTATTTACTCTCCATCATATCGTGCCAAACCTGTATGACTTCTTCTCTTCATCCCAAAACTATATATTTAACCAAACATCTAAGCTGTTCTCTTTCCCACAATGCAAGTGAATGTGGACCAGGGCTTTCAAGATGCAAAACGCCCAAATAAAGGGATAATAAAAAGCTTTGTGTGGGAAAAAAAAGTAACACTAAAGTCATCACTGAAAATATTGCTTGACATCTGCAGTCAGCATTCATTTTCATTGTTTTGAAAGATGTCAGAATGAATAAATAATGACAGCATTTTCATTTTTGGATAAACTATTCAAGCTCGTAAATCACTAAAATATGCCGGAGAATGAAATATTGCTTCTATTTTGATGCACAGCAGAGCAACTTCTGTTTGCCAATCTGAAATATTATTCACAAATATCAAAATAGCAAATTATAACCAATAACTATATATATATACAGTATATACACACAGTGCAGATTGAAAATTGTAGTTTATACCGCAATCTGTTATTACACATTTTCGGTATTGTAATCTGACTTTTTGTTTACTCTTAAATTACTTTTGATCTAACTTGAAATATAAAAATGCAAAGAGAAAGAAAATATAAGGCCATTAAAAACAGGGTTTCATGGTTTGTGAAGGAACTGCAGAGGGTTGGGCTTAATTAAATCATTAAAATGTCAATATCTAAAAAACTTAATCTATGAGCTTGAATAAATATGAGAATCAATAAGAATAAAAGAATATATAATCATGTAATCATTAAAAACGTAACTGTTAATAAGTAATATAAATAATTTATGGAATCTGATTATGGAATCTAGATTGAAATTTGAGATTATGAACATAAAATGTGTTCGACTACAAAGTTCTGAACGGATTCAACGGATTAATTTGTACTT
>NC_136885.1:34680996-34738496 GCF_949152265.1 Phoxinus phoxinus | reverse complement strand
AAAGTGTCCGATAGAAGTAGGCAAAAGTTGTAATATGCGTTCGAAGGATTTATTCAAGACATACCGGCGAAACGCAAGCAACAACAAGGCATCCAAATAGAGGCAAAAGCATAACGGTCACAGTTAAAACTTGAACCACCGCATATCCTAATGGAGACGGAGGCTGGGACTCATAATATCAAGAGCAACACTGTTCATGCAGAGCTGGGTCTCTATTCACGTTTATAATCGTTATTACAAAGCAAACGGACTACGCGAGTATAAAGTTGTATTTATTAGCAGCGTGTGCTAGCGTATCAACAATAAGAGAACCGAAATCATAACCTAAAACTGTCTAACTAGTATAACTTCACAGTAAGGTTAAAACAAAAGTGTGTTGTTGATCTTGAGGGGTTTCGCTGACTGAGGACGTCCACACAGTTCAATCCAAAGACGACACCCCCCCCCTCCAACCTCTCTGGGAAACACGTATCTGTGTTACAAATGCCCCAGGCACAACGCTTAACCATATTTCTGATAAAACTACGACGGTAATAGCCTGCCGAGACCAAACATATGAGACGCCTGTGTTAAAGTCAATGGAGAGCTGTGGAAAAGTGTCGGACCGCTGTGGAGCTCGTTCTTGGCTGCGCTGTGATTGGTCAATCTACATTCTAGGGTGTGGCTTAGCCAAAGGCGAATTATGTATTTGAGTTTATTTGCTGCCCATTTGGTCTCATGCAGAGTTTGAAACCTCCTCAACACATCTGAGGAATAGGATACTTAACCAAAGGCCTCCAAAACCTTCTCCAAGTAAACTCTCTGGTATCTATGAGAAACTTTGTGAGAAAGTCCTTTGTGACGTTTCTTAAATAAATAAAGACCATTTGTTTTCTCTTCTTCTTTTAGCACCAATTATTATTTGAAAGCCAGATATACATCTACAGTATCATCTAGCTGACTCAAATGACATGTTTATATGATCTTCCGAAGTTCACAAACTTATAACAACAACTGGCTTTGCATTTCTAGAACGACTCCACACTGAACAGTCCCAAAACTATTGAAGCTTGTTTTGCCATTTTTCTCAGAATTGTGAGTTTACATCGCGCAATTCTTAATATAAAGTCTCAAATGCGAGTTATAAAGTCAGAATTGCGTGATATAAAGTCGAAATTGCGTTATAAAGTCAGAATTGTGAGATATAAAGTTGAAATTGCGAGATATAAAGTCGAAATTGCGTTATAAAGTCAGAATTGTGAGATATAAAGTCGAAATTGCGAGATATAAAGTCGAAATTGCGTTATAAAGTCAGAATTGTGAGATATAAAGTCAAAATTGCGTTATAAAGTCAGAATTGTGAGATATAAAGTCGCAATCCCGACTTTTTTTCCCTCGCAATAGCGAGTTAGTCGCAATTCTGACTTCATAACATGCAATTGGGAGATATAAAGTCAGAATTGCATGATATAAACTCGCAATATAGTGTTATAATTATAAATTGAGACTTTTTATCTCACAATTGCGAGTTGTGTAGTCATAATTACATCATATAAAGTGACAATTGCATGTTATAAACTCACAATTGCAAGAAATAAACTCTTTTTTTTTCTTTTTTTTCTCACAATTGTGAGTTTATATCTCCAAATCTGACTTCTTTACTCAAGAACTCGCATTTGCAAGAAAAAAAGTCAGAATTGCGAGAAATAAACTCAAGAGCTTAAGCTTAAGTCCAAATTGTGAGTTTATTTCTCGCAATTGTGAGTTTATAACATGATATTGCGACTTTATATCACGCAATTATGACTTTATAACTCGCAATTGTGAGATAAAAAGTCTCAATAATCTTTCAAAATGTTTTTTCTGTGGCTGGAACAAGCTTCCATACAAAACACCAGCACCAGCAAAATACCAGCACTTATGTGACAATTATCACAAGCAACACTCTCCTCAAACCACGACGTGTGTGTAACCACTGGCGCAAGAATCGAGTGAACCTCATTAGCACCTCCAGACGAGTGTGTGTGTGTGAGACTCACGCTGCTGAAGCTGGGAATGAGGCTGAGTGTGGATCCGCTGTCCAGAGGGAAGGGGAAGAAGTGCTTCATGCCCAGAGAGGCTGGCACAGTGGGCAGAGAAGCTCGAACCAGCGCTGGCACCAGTCCGCTCTGACCTGAGGAGGAACAGAAGAGACAGGAGTCACCAAACACACTCGCTCATTATTATGAGAGGATGCACATGTGCAGCCACTGGAGCGAGAGATTCAGTCATTATTAAATGTATTTGTTTCCTTTAGCCGTTTATTGTAGAAGTGTTGACATCCCTCACATGCGCATGCCAAATTATCCTTTCTCACCATAAGGCAGCTTGATTTATTTAGTTATGAGCTCTATGGGAAGCCAAACACACAACATGAACCATGCAATGCTATACGAAACTGTTGTGCAAGTAAATTGGCTATCTGGAGGAAAGACTTTTGGTGTAACGTCTTCCTTTAAAATATAATATAATTTAATATGCTCTTCAACAACTTTCCTCTTTGGATGACGTCAATCCCTTTAACTTGTCAACTTCTTCCCTGAAATGCACTTAAATAAAACACTAGAATTCAATTCAAAATAAAAATGGGGGAAAACGATCTAAACTAAAATCACATTCTCGAAAACTGACTAAAATGAAATAAAAATGACAATAAATGTATTTAGCTTGTTTTTGATACATGCCATATTATAAAACTTGCCTACATTAAACATGAAAATGCAGCAAAAAAAAAATCCTAAAACTAAAGTAAAATTAAACTTAAGACAAAACTAAATAGATAAAAAATGATAATAACCCGGCCAAAGACTGAACATGATCAGTACCGGCAAACTGAATACTGAATAAATGTTTGGCTATGCCTAAAATTTGATTGACGGACAGGAATGTTGTTCTGTTGATGCAGGAACACGGCCTATTGGAGAAATCACAGCGAACACAGAGTTCGTGAGTTCAATTCAAGCATGACATGATGATTCAGAACATTTCTTTGCCACACGCAGTGAAATCTCTGCTGAGGATCTGCACAATACCGCCAATGACTTTTTACCCATTACTAAAACTATCTGCCATATTCACTCTCCCGGTGCTAGTGCTATAAATACCCGAGCAATATACTTGTCAAACTGAGACTCTTGATTGGCTGTTATCTGTATTAGCTGTAGAGACAAACTATAGGCCAAGTGGGAAAGACAGAAACCAGTGGCGGAAAACAAAAGTAAATGGCTTGTTTTATTACAGAACGAGTGTTTGCGTGGGTGGCGTTGGAAAGGCAGATTTTTACAGCACATCCCATTAACGCAGCAGAAAAAGAAACCGTGTTCTGCCTCCAAACCGAGACAAAAGCCAGAGAAGAAAGACAAACAGACCCAAAGCGGTGCAGAAATGTGATGCCAAAGAAAAATGCACCACTCAGGGTTTGATTTATGACTTGTGTTTCTTTTAAGTATCACCTTTGTCTCAGATGTTTCTCCTAAAAAAAACAAAAACATATTATCTTATCTTGATCTGACATGGATAAAGATTCATGTTAATAGCAGCTCAGGTCATTTGGTCAAACGAGGAATGTCTGAGTGCATATTGAAATATCTTACAAATAAGAACACATTTTTTTTAGATCTGTTGTGAAACTCTAGTGGAGACAAAAGAGGTTTTTGTCTCAGGAGAAACATCTGAAATGCAGGAGAATTAAGACAGTCTTTTTTTTATTGCGGTCTAAGAAAAGCAACAGATAATGAATGATATCTAAAAAAAAAAATCCATAAAACAACTTTTTTTCCATTCTGCTGAAACTCTAGAAATTAGATTACCAAGGTCTTTTTCTCAGGAGAAAGTTAGATACTATAGAGAAAGTCTCTATTTGATCTCTTGTCTGAGAAACTGTGATATTAAGATCTCCTTTATGATTTTTCCAACTCATAGGTTAAGATGTTATCTGAAATAAAACAACTTGTTTTGATTGCATAGCTTGAAATTTTCTCAGATATCTTCTGAAACTCAGCTCAACTAACTCAATCTGCTTGCTATCACATCATTCTCTATAGGGCACAGCTGATTGGTTCCTCCTGTACCAGTAGCCAATGAGCTCGCTGCTCAACCTTCAAATACTTGGTCAGCATTTGCTATTATTCAGCATTGGTCAGCATTTGCTATTATTGATGCTGCTATTATTGCTGCTGCTTTCAGTGTTTGCTGCTGCTGTCAGTTATTGCTGCTGTTATTGTTGCTGCTGCAATCAAGTACGAGACTTTCCACTGCCAATAACATACACAATTGGCAGTGGAAAGTCTCGTACTTGATTGCAGCAGCAACAATAACAGCAGCAATAACTGACAGCAGCAGCAATAACTGACAGCAGCAGCAGTAACTGACAGCAGCAGCAGCAATAATAGCAGCAGTAGCAGCAGTAATAACTGACAGCAGCAGCAATAACTGACAGCAGCAGCAGTAACTGACAGCAGCAGCAATAACTGACAGCAGCAGCAGTAACTGACAGCAGCAGCAGCAATAATAGCAGCAGTAGCAGCAGTAATAACTGACAGCAGCAGCAATAACTGACAGCAGCAGCAATAACTGACAGCAGCAGCAATAACTGACAGCAGCAGCAGTAACTGACAGCAGCAGCAGCAATAATAGCAGCAGTAGCAGCCGTAATAACTGACAGCAGCAGCAATAACTGACAGCAGCAGCAATAACTGACAGCAGCAGCAGTAACTGACAGCAGCAGCAGCAATAATAGAAGCAGTAGCAGCAGTAATAACTGACAGCAGCAGCAGTAACTGACAGCAGCAGCAGCAATAATAGCAGCAGTAGCAGCAGTAATAACTGACAGCAGCAGCAATAATAGCAGCAGTAGCAGCAGTAATAACTAACAGCAGCAGCAATAACTGACAGCAGCAGCAGTAACTGACAGCAGCAGCAGCAATAATAGCAGCAGTAGCAGCAGTAATAACTGACAGCAGCAGCAATAACTGACAGCAGCAGCAATAACTGACAGCAGCAGCAGTAACTGACAGCAGCAGCAGTAACTGACAGCAGCAGCAAACACTGACAGCAGCAGCAATAATTGAAAGCAGCAGCAATAATAGCAGCAATAACTGGAAGCAGCAGCAATAACTGACAGCAGCAGCAGTAACTGACAGCAGCAGCAATAACTGACAGCAGCAGCAGTAACTGACAGCAGCAGCAGTAACTGACAGCAGCAGCAATAACTGACAGCAGCAGCAGTAACTGACAGCAGCAGCAATAACTGACAGCAGCAGCAGTAATAACTGACAGCAGCAGCTATAACTGACAGCAGCAACAATAACTGACAGCAGCAGCAATAACTGACAGCAGCAGCAGTAATAACTGACAGCAGCAGCAGTAACTGACAGCAGCAGCAATAACTGACAGCAGCAGCAATAACTGACAGCAGCAGCAGTAACTGACAGCAGCAGCAGTAACTGACAGCAGCAGCAATAACTGACAGCAGCAGCAATAATTGAAAGCAGCAGCAATAATAGCAGCAATAACTGGAAGCAGCAGTAGTAACTGACAGCAGCAGCAATAACTGACAGCAGCAGCAGTAACTGACAGCAGCAGCAGCAATAATAGCAGCAGTAGCAGCAGTAATAACTGACAGCAGCAGCAATAACTGACAGCAGCAGCAATAACTGACAGCAGCAGCAATAACTGACAGCAGCAGCAGTAACTGACAGCAGCAGCAATAATAGAAGCAGTAGCAGCAGTAATAACTGACAGCAGCAGCAGTAACTGACAGCAGCAGCAGCAATAATAGCAGCAGTAGCAGCAGTAATAACTGACAGCAGCAGCAGCAATAATAGCAGCAGTAATAACTAACAGCAGCAGCAATAACTGACAGCAGCAGCAGTAACTGACAGCAGCAGCAGCAATAATAGCAGCAGTAGCAGCAGTAATAACTGACAGCAGCAGCAGTAACTGACAGCAGCAGCAGCAATAATAGCAGCAGTAATAACTGACAGCAGCAGCAATAACTGACAGCAGCAGCAATAACTGACAGCAGCAGCAGTAACTGACAGCAGCAGCAGTAACTGACAGCAGCAGCAGTAACTGACAGCAGCAGCAAACACTGACAGCAGCAGCAATAATTGAAAGCAGCAGCAATAATAGCAGCAATAACTGGAAGCAGCAGCAATAACTGACAGCAGCAGCAGTAACTGACAGCAGCAGCAATAACTGACAGCAGCAGCAGTAACTGACAGCAGCAGCAGTAACTGACAGCAGCAGCAGTAACTGACAGCAGCAGCAATAACTGACAGCAGCAGCAGTAATAACTGACAGCAGCAGTAATAACTGACAGCAGCAGCAGTAATAACTGACAGCAGCAGCAGTAACTGACAGCAGCAACAATAACTGACAGCAGCAGCAATAACTGACAGCAGCAGCAGTAATAACTGACAGCAGCAGCAGTAACTGACAGCAGCAGCAGTAATAACTGACAGCAGCAGCAGTAACTGACAGCAGCAGCAGTAACTGACAGCAGCAGCAATAACTGACAGCAGCAGCAATAACTGACAGCAGCAGCAGTAACTGACAGCAGCAGCAGTAACTGACAGCAGCAGCAATAACTGACAGCAGCAGCAATAATTGAAAGCAGCAGCAATAATAGCAGCAATAAATGGAAGCAGCAGCAGTAACTGACAGCAGCAGCAATAATTGAAAGCAGCAGCAATAACTGACAGCAGCAATAATTAGCAGCATAAGCAAAAACATCATCATCATCAGCAGCAATAATAGCAGCAGCAGCAGCGTAGCAGATCTATTCCGCCAAGACCAAACATATCAACATTGTCACTCTTGAGAGTTGTCATGACAGAACTAAGGTTTTTTCTCAGGAGAAATTGGGAGACTTCTCCATTTGATCTTATTATTGTCTAGTTATGTTACATGTGTTGTTGAATCTCAAATAACCAATCTCATCTGTGTTTTTTCTTTCCTGTGGGAGCTTTAAAATCTCAGCACCAGCTTGACATGGATTACGAAACGAAATGATTCTAATTCCTCTAGTCCTGCATGGCCTGTATGGGATGAGAAATAATAAGAGAATAATAATAAAACAACAACCCTAAATTGTTGCGCCACATGCCTTTGTCGAGGGAGAAGGAAAACGTGCTTGCACTCGCACAAAGCATGTCAATCTCAGACCTCCGTGTCGGCGACTCGACTCTGACATGTCAAACGACATCAGGCTTAAGGAATGCTGTCACGGAGCCAGACACGGAACAAGAAAACAGAATTAAATATGCAAGCAAAAGCGTGGCCTGAGTGACAGCAGGAACTGTGACCGAGCGCTCGCCGCTCTCCCAGCGCTAACCACGAGGGCGTTTTTAGAGCGAAACATCTGGGTTTTATCTCCCCGGGCTTTGAAAAGCTTTACGAGGTTTGATTATTGTGTGAGCACGATGCAAAAACATTCAAAGAGCCTCTTTCTGGAAAAAGGCAAACAAGCAAAACATCAATGCTGGCAGCGTGTCGCTCGGGTTTAAGGGAACACGACTTATTAAGTTGATGAGAACATTTTGATTGTTACGAGGCCTTTTTGACACTGTGCCTGCAGCGTGAGCGAGTCTTTTACGGCTCTGTTTTCCGTTTCAAAGAACAGTAATGTGGAAAATGTCCAATCTTCTCTGCCCTGCAGTCAGTCAGTCTCTGCGCTGCTTTTAGTGAGTTATATTTTCAGCACCTTCTCTTCGTGGAGACCACCTCGCTCTCAGCGCTGAAATAACCTCTCAGGCTTCTCTACAGAATGGGGTCAAGGGGTCAATGGTTAGTATGGTTCGCTAAGCCTCACATTACCCACAATGCTGCACTTCTCTCCTCGCCACTTGCGGTGTCATCAAATTTCTCTCATTATCTGTCTGCATGTGAATCCCTGAACTTAAAGTCCCCCTTTTAATGTTATTTATATGAATATGTGTAAATTCATAAGTCGACAGCATTGCTGAGTATTTTCTGCTTAAAACTGCAGTGAACCAAAGACAGTCTCAAAAACACGGTTTGAAATCGCTGGTGTTTCTGACGTCACACACTACCTTGTAACCAATCAGATCAATGTGTGATCGTCAACCAGTGGAGTGAGTGGAGGCGGGGCTCATTTGCATATTCATAGACCACGCATACTAAATGAGGCAACGGTGTCGAGTCACATACAATATATTTTAAGGCATGAAGATTTGTTTTCAAGGAATAAAATCTTTAAACATGTAATTTTGGTGATCAAAGATGAGTTTTAAGGGATAACATCATTGACTACAGGGGGACTTTAAAAACCATCATAAATAAACTCTTAATGTGCCAGCTTACTATGATTATTACAGTAATCTGCAGTCAGCACAAAAAGACGGCCTTCGAGGTGTTTTTCACCCATGTGATTTAATTTAGTGTGTCGATAGCTTTTTTAATTTATTTATGCAAGCCACAGCATTTCAGAAAGTTTTGAGAAGTGATTGCAGCCAATTATCAGAAAGAATTATTCAGTCACATGACTTAAAGCGATAGTTCACCCAAAAAATGAAAATTCGGCCATTAATTATTCAGCCTCATGTTCCAAACCCGTAAGACTTTCGTTCATCTTCGGAAAACAAATTAAGATCTTTTTGATGAAATCCGAAAGCCCTTTCTGTCCCTCCATTGACAGTCTACGCAACTACCACTGTCAAGCCCCAGAAAGGTAGTAAAGACATCATTATAGTAATCCATGTGACTTCAGTGGTGTAACCTCAATGTTATGAAGCAATTAAGTAATTAATGACAGAATTTTCTTTTTGGGATGAACTATCCCTTTAAGGCAAAGTTGCACGACTTTTTTGATTTGCATCTAGGAATTTATTTGGTAAATGTATTTACATCGTAATTTATGCTTCTTACAGAATTAAAAGGTTTCCACCTCAGTAATATACTTCTTTCAAAATTTCAAAGTGTTCAATGTGCATAAAAAGGCTAAATGAAAACTTGGCTAATGTAAAAATAGCCATTTCACATATCACACTTCAGGGAAAAGCCGACATGTGCCAGTTAGACTGCATTACAGTATATGCATATGTGCAGTATATAGAGTGAGATTAGAAAATGCGGGTTACATCTGGAGAGGATGCAAAAAAAACAACAAGTTTGGTCAGAAAAAGATTGCAGTAATGAAACGGGAGAGAAGTGTGTGTGTGTGTGTTTGTTTTAGTGATTTATGAGGACAGAAATGTGTATAATGACATGGGTATTACACTGGTATTCAACGTGAACGTGATTTATGAGGACATTTCCTGAGTTATCGTATTTCAAATGGCTTTAAAAACATACTTAACAGGGTTTTATTAAAAATCTAAAAATGCAAAAAGTTTTCTGTGATGGGTAGGTTTAGGGGTCGGGTTAGTGTGTGTGTGTGTGTGTGATGGGTAGGTTTAGGGGTCTGGTTAGTGTGTGTGTGTGATGGGTAGGTTTAGGGGTCTGGTTAGTGTGTGTGTGTGTGATGGGTAGGTTTAGGGGTCGGGTTAGTGTGTGTGTGTGTGTGTGTGTGATGGGTAGGTTTAGGGGTCGGGTTAGTGTGTGTGTGTGTGTGTGATGGGTAGGTTTAGGGGTCTGGTTAGTGTGTGTGTGTGTGATGGGTAGGTTTAGGGGTCGGATATGTGTGTGTGTGTGTGTGTGATGGGTAGGTTTAGGGGTCGGGTATGTGTGTGTGTGTGTGTGTGTGATGGGTAGTTTTAGAGGTCGGGTATGTGTGTGTGTGTGTGTGTGTGTGTGTGTGTGTGTGTGTGTGTGTGTGTGATGGGTAGGTTTAGGGGTCGGGTTAGTGTGTGTGTGTGTGATGGGTAGGTTTAGGGGTCGGATATGTGTGTGTGTGTGTGTGTGTGTGATGGGTAGGTTTAGGGGTCGGGTATGTGTGTGTGTGTGTGTGTGTGTGTAATGGGTAGGTTTAGGGGTCGGGTATGTGTGTGTGTGTGTGTGTGTGTGTGTGTGTAATGGGTAGGTTTAGGGGTCGGGTATGTGTGTGTGTGTGTGTGTGTGTGTGTGTGTAAAACCGCCTGTAGAACCGTCTCCATATCTCTGTTCAGATGTGCCCATCATCTTGAAACAGCGTTCGCTGCTCGGAGCGCTGCTGACTGAGGGAAAAATGATGTCTAGAGGACAAATATGGCACGTAAATAATTAATCACATCCGCTCTCTGTCACTCCTAGGATTCTCCCAGACTTGATCCGGCCTGCTTTATCTCCATGTCCCTTGATATAAAAAACACACATACTTGCCCTCGAAACACACACTGCATGAAGCAGAGAGCCCTCTCCTGATGGACTGCCATTCAAAACCTACGAGTCCGACTACGAGTGTACAATATAAAGAAGTTTAAATCAATACAACATTTCTTTTCCTTCAATTTGAAAACAAGCATTATTTATTTATTGCATTATTTACAGCAATGCACTTACAAGGGAAGGCTCTTGGGAATTGCAACAAGATAAGCGTTAAAATATTGTTTTAAAAGTATAGCTTCGAGACTAACAAAATAATACGTGACTAACACCTCTAAAAGCCCGTTCACACCAAAGACAATAAATGTATGATAAAGACAATCGTATAAAAGATGAGCAGAGTCCACACCACAACTATAACGATAAAGGCACAGAAAAACCATATCATTGACTTACACAACTGATGAACGATAAAAACATTGACAGCCAATCAGAATCCACCATGCTTTAAAGATCTCAAGCATTTAAAGTGACAGACGACAAAACCTGCACACCAATGAACGAGTTTTATCGTATTGTTAGTGTGGACGCTAAAATAGTCCGGTATCTTTATAGTTATTGTTCTTGATGTGAACGGGCCTTAAGACCAATGTTTTCTGAGCAAAGTTATACAATATTTCAATGTTATGAACATGCTGGTAACCCCAGAGCTTTTAGCACAATACATGAATACCAGAGAGAGATCATTTACCAAGTAATCAAGGTTTAGCTGGTTAGCATGCTGAGTTTGCCCCCGCTGGTAGATATTATAACTACACCATTATGTTGCTAGACAGCCACTGAAAAAATAGCGGTGCATAAAAAATAAATAAAAAATATTAATAAATATGCAAGCTTTTTTTCATTTTAGTTTTTAAGCTCTCAACATTAAAATAGCAGCACACTGATAATTAACATCATAGTAAAACTGGTCTAATATTTGATTCCAGCACATCTTTCTCTCAGTACTGATGCCAGACAGACTGCTTCAGGTTTTATAGACCCCTTTATTGTTCCACGCATGGGAATTATGATGATAATGCATAATCAGACATTCATCTAGACAAGTAATCCCACGGCTAAACGGATGATTGAGACAACTAAACTGCTCAAATAATATCAACACACACACAAGATCCACGCTTTGAGTGCCACTGGAACGCCTCACATCATAGACTTCCACTGTAAATTTAGTTTGTTTTGACAAACTGAGGGATGATGAGTCAATATTTTATAACACAGATGTTGTTCATAAAGCTTAAGTTGTTTTGCACATTCCATTAAGAGACAGTTGTGGTGTTGTGCACAGGGTTGAGTATGACTGATCATTTATTCTGAAGATTAAAAAATTAGGATTTCAAGTTTAGAATTAAAACACACACACACACACACACACACACACACACACACACACACACGCACAACTTATGTTGCATGCAAAACTGATTGGGTTTTAAACTGTATAGTAAAACCCAACAAGCAGTGGTCAGAAAACACTAGCCATGTGTTCTGCAATCTGAGGTTACAAACCAAATAAATAGAATATCTGGGGTTAACCACACTGCAGTCTCGGCTGTCATCACCCACGTCCTGACAAGATCTACATGCTCTGCAGCCAGGACCGCCTCTCGTGCCTTCAAACGGAGCAACCACACGCCGGACACGATAGTTGAGACTGTCGACTGCATCGAAACTGCACATCAACCGGAAACATCAAGTTGCCTTTGATTTCAGTCAGAAGTTATTTAAATACACAACAAATAAATAAATAAAGAATAATTCAAAGAAAAAATGGCTGTGCAATCTAGAACATCAAATATATATAATCAGGGTCTCCATGTCAAAAGGAGCATCAGGCACGTCCAGTGCAGACGGCTTTGTTGATTATAACGGGAGTGTGTGTGTGTGTGTGTGTGTGTGTGTGTGTCATCACCTGTGTAATAGTGCAGACACGTATCCGAAATGCCCCCTACCCTTAAATAGGGTATATTTGAGCCATTTGTAGTGTCCGAAACCATAGAGGGGGTTATCGAATGCAATCATTCAATCCCATAATGCACTGCAATAACGAGTGTACAACCGATGTACCCATAATGCACTGTGAGGGTCGTGTCAAATGAATTCCCGCGTCATGCACATTTTTACTTGATTATTAAATTGTTTGATCGTTCCATCTTTACTGGAGCTGCTAGTTTGCAAAGCATCAAATGATGGTTAAACAGAAAGAACAATATGCAAAAGCGGCAGCCCTCCCGGCTGGATTTAAATATGCAAATGCTTAAGTCTTTGATTGGATCATTATTGCAATGATTATTATGTTTCTAGCATGTTGTGTTTGGCAACAGTTGCACCATTTGATGGAAATAACATCACAACATTTATTTCCATCAAGAGGTGCATACATTTTTGGTCAAGATAGACAATGCACGAGTCCAGCACTCTGTAAAGTCTCCTCCAGCACATCCCAAAGATGTTCAATGAATTTAAACTCTGGATTCCTTCTTTCACAATCTGAGCCTGATGAATTTTGTTATTGTCCTCCTGGAATATGGCCATGATGTGTTTTACTAAATGGCAGTTTAAGAAATGAAAATACACACTCCATCAATTAGGGTTAGAAGAACAGCTGCCAAACATATAACATGCTAGAAACATAATAATCACTTCAATAATGATCCAATCATAGACTCTTAAAGTCCCGCTGTAGTCAACAATTTTATCACTTAAAACCTATCTTTGATCACAAAAATTACATATTTAAAAGTTTTTTTTCAAGCACACCACAAAACACAGCTATACAGCATAGTTCAAAACTTTCAAAACATTGACTCTCAGTCTTTATTCACCTCTTTCTCATTGTTTCTCAATAGAATTCATAAAAGTATAGAATAGAAGTTCTAATAGAGGCTCATTGTAACGCAGTGTGACAACATGCCCCGCCTGCGGGATTTAAATCTGGCTAGTGTCTTTTTCTGGTTAGATCAGCATTGAAGAACCGTCTCAACTGTTAAATAACAGATATAAGATTAGAATAATATCAGATTTGTCTCATTTTAAATAAAAACAAAAAACAGAGGTGAACAATAAACTTAAGAAATGAACTTTTGCTATGGTTAAATACATGTTCAGTGATATCTTCCAAAGATCTTTCATTTTGGCGCATTTTTTCTCTCTATAGTGTTGATATGACAACTATAGTAAATACATTAAGTTCGTCATGCTGGCATATGTGTGGGAAGTTTTGACTTACAACTAGCATTATTTTGTGCCCCGCTCACCCCATTTTTCTTGTTACAATAATCATGCATTATTTTTTAAATATAAATGAAAAGTTCGATTTTTGTAAAACAAAAACACAAATATATATATATATATTTTTTTTTTTTTTAAATCACAAAAAAGTCACATTACAGGACTGCAAAAAAGTTTAGAAGTGATAAAAATGGTAAAACATCTAAAATAAATTGACACCTTGCCTTTTACATTAATATAAATATAAAACTAATGTATTTTAAAGTTTACATCCACACTACTAAATGATTCCAATGACATTTCTAAAAATGTAAAAAAAAATATGAATAATTTTTTAATAAAAACATATTTTCAAACCCCTAAAAGCTGCATCAGATTGACCTCAGATCAACAGATCTGCTGTCTCTCCTGCGGTGAGATCCGATCCCGTTCCTCCGCACATTTGGATATGAATAATCCGTTCAGCTTGAAGATCCAGACAACACGCTGAGACAGAGCGGCACGTTTCCTAAAATCTCCTAATCCCTTCAGTTTTGCAGAAACGCGTGATTTCACGCTGTTTGATAAACTCCACTACAACAGATCAGGTGTGTGTGTGTGTGTGTGTGAGGCTGCGCTCCTCTGATGTCCCCGTGAGAAACCACTCTCGGGGAGTCTATAAAACAAACCCGCAGACTTATAATAATAACCAGACTTACCAATAAACATGCTCTCCATGGTCATCACGCGCACAGATCCGTGGCGTCCCCACGCACCGCTGTCCTCAACAGTGAATCCATGATTTCATCTGTACATGTGGGGAACTGCGACCACGAGGGTCTGTCTCTCTCTGTGAACTGAGATCTTCAGAGAAACTCCTCAGATGTGTCTCAGAGCGAGCTGATCCTCTCCAGATGTAATCTGACTCCTGGAGAACGAGCCGATATCAGCGTCTCTAGCGGGAGTCAAGCCGCGGCTGCTCATTTGTTCTGTCTGAGTGTTCCTCAGGCACTACACACACACACACTCTCTCTCTCTCTCTCTCTCTCTCTCTCTCTCTCTCTCTCTCTCTCTCTCTCTCTTCAGTTATCTGGTGACGTCCTCAAATGCGATTCATAAAGTAAACAAGATTTCCATTTCTAGATTATTGTGTTAATTTATCTCTAAGAGTGTTTGACAGGGTGCTTTAACTGATTTAGGGTTTTCGCTGTGGTGTTGCTAGATGGCTATTAGGATGTTCTATTACTAGTGTATTTTGCAAGGTTGTTGCTAGGGTGCTCTGGGCTGTTGCTATGGTGTTGTGGGTAGTTGCAGTAGTTGCTTACTGGCAAAAATGAAGTCTCTCAAGTCTTTGTGATCTTCTACTCTTTTAAATATGGCTCGGTCCCTACAATGCAAGCCTCTTTTTGCTGGTTATCATCTGCTAGGGGAACAACAGTCTAAACGCTTAGTAAAGCGTGACTAATGTAGCAGGTGGAGAGTTTGGGGCGTGGCTACTGTAGCAGGTGGAGAGTTTGGGGCGTGGCTACTGTAGCAGGTGGAGAGTTTGGGGCGTGGCTACTGTAGCAGAAGGAGAGTTTGGGGCGTGGCTACTGTAGCAGGTGCGAGTTTGGGGTGTGGCTACTGTAGCAGGTGGAGTTTGGGGCGTGGCTACTGTAGCAGGTGGAGTTTGGGGCGTGGCTACTGTAGCAGGTGGAGTTTGGGGTGTGGCTACTGTAGCAGGTGGAGTTTGGGGTGTGGCTACTGTAGCAGAAGGAGAGTTTGGGGTGTGGCTACTGTAGCAGGAGGAGAGTTTGGGGCGTGGCTACAGTAGCAGGTGGAGAGTTTGGGGTGTGGCTACTGTAGCAGGAGGAGAGTTTGGGGTGTGGCTACTGTAGCAGGTGGAGTTTGGGGTGTGGCTACTGTAGCAGGTGGACTTTGGGGCGTGGCTACTGTAGCAGGTGGAGTTTGGGGTGTGGCTACTGTAGCAGAAGGAGAGTTTGGGGTGTGGCTACTGTAGCAGGTGGAGTTTGGGGTGTGGCTACTGTAGCAGGTGGAGTTTGGGGCGTGGCTACTGTAGCAGGTGGAGTTTGGGGTGTGGCTACTGTAGCAGGTGGAGTTTGGGGCGTGGCTACTGTAGCAGGTGGAGTTTGGGGTGTGGCTACTGTAGCAGAAGGAGAGTTTGGGGTGTGGCTACTGTAGCAGGTGGAGTTTGGGGTGTGGCTACTGTAGCAGGTGGAGTTTGGGGCGTGGCTACTGTAGCAGGTGGAGTTTGGGGTGTGGCTACTGTAGCAGAAGGAGAGTTTGGGGTGTGGCTACTGTAGCAGGAGGAGAGTTTGGGGCGTGGCTACAGTAGCAGGTGGAGAGTTTGGGGTGTGGCTACTGTAGCAGGTGGAGAGTTTGGGGCGTGGCTACTGTAGCAGGTGGAGAGTTTGGGGCGTGGCTACTGTAGCAGGTGGAGAGAATGGGGCGTGGCTATAGCAGGTGGAGAGTTTGGGGTGTGGCTACTGTAGCAGGTGGAGTTTGGGGCGTGGCTACTGTAGCAGAAGAAGAGTTTGAGGGCGTTGGTAATGTAGCAGGTGGAGTTTGGGGTGTGGCTACTGTAGCAGGAGGAGAGTTTGGGGCATGGCTACTGTAGCAGGTGGAGTTTGGGGCGTGGCTACTGTAGCAGGTGGAGTTTGGGGTGTGGCTACTGTAGCAGAAGGAGAGTTTGGGGTGTGGCTGCTGTAGCAGGAGGAGAGTTTGGGGCGTGGCTACAGTAGCAGGTGGAGAGTTTGGGGTGTGGCTACTGTAGCAGGAGGAGAGTTTGGGGTGTGGCTACTGTAGCAGGTGGAGTTTGGGGTGTGGCTACTGTAGCAGGTGGAGTTTGGGGCGTGGCTACTGTAGCAGGTGGAGTTTGGGGTGTGGCTACTGTAGCAGAAGGAGAGTTTGGGGTGTGGCTACTGTAGCAGGTGGAGTTTGGGGTGTGGCTACTGTAGCAGAAGGAGAGTTTGGGGTGTGGCTACTGTAGCAGGAGGAGAGTTTGGGGTGTGGCTACTGTAGCAGGTGGAGAGTTTGGGGCGTGGCTACTGTAGCAGGTGGAGTTTGGGGTGTGGCTACTGTAGCAGAAGGAGAGTTTGGGGTGTGGCTACTGTAGCAGGAGGAGAGTTTGGGGTGTGGCTACTGTAGCAGGTGGAGAGTTTGGGGCGTGGCTACTGTAGCAGGTGGAGTTTGGGGTGTGGCTACTGTAGCAGAAGGAGAGTTTGGGGTGTGGCTACTGTAGCAGGAGGAGAGTTTGGGGTGTGGCTACTGTAGCAGGTGGAGAGTTTGGGGCGTGGCTACTGTAGCAGGTGGAGAGTTTGGGGTGTGGCTACTGTAGCAGGTGGAGTTTGGGGTGTGGCTACTGTAGCAGGTGGAGTTTGGGGCGTGGCTACTGTAGCAGGTGGAGTTTGGGGCGTGGCTACTGTAGCAGAAGGAGAGTTTGGGGTGTGGCTACTGTAGCAGAAGGAGAGTTTGGGGTGTGGCTACTGTAGCAGGTGGAGTTTGGGGTGTGGCTACTGTAGCAGGAGGAGAGTTTGGGGTGTGGCTACTGTAGCAGGAGGAGAGTTTGGGGTGTGGCTACTGTAGCAGAAGGAGAGTTTGGGGTGTGGCTACTGTAGCAGGAGAAGAGTTTGGGGTGTGGCTACTGTAGCAGGTGGAGAGTTTGGGGCGTGGCTACTGTAGCAGGTGGAGAGTTTGGGGTGTGGCTACTGTAGCAGGTGGAGTTTGGGGCGTGGCTACTGTAGCAGGTGGAGTTTGGGGCGTGGCTACTGTAGCAGGTGGAGTTTGGGGCGTGGCTACTGTAGCAGAAGGAGAGTTTGGGGTGTGGCTACTGTAGCAGAAGGAGAGTTTGGGGTGTGGCTACTGTAGCAGGTGGAGTTTGGGGTGTGGCTACTGTAGCAGGAGGAGAGTTTGGGGTGTGGCTACTGTAGCAGGAGGAGAGTTTGGGGTGTGGCTACTGTAGCAGGTGGAGTTTGGGGTGTGGCTACTGTAGCAGGTGGAGTTTGGGGTGTGGCTACTGTAGCAGAAGGAGAGTTTGGGGTGTGGCTACTGTAGCAGGAGGAGAGTTTGGGGTGTGGCTACTGTAGCAGGTGGAGAGTTTGGGGCGTGGCTACTGTAGCAGGTGGAGAGTTTGGGGTGTGGCTACTGTAGCAGGTGGAGTTTGGGGTGTGGCTACTGTAGCAGGTGGAGTTTGGGGTGTGGCTACTGTAGCAGGTGGAGTTTGGGGCGTGGCTACTGTAGCAGGTGGAGTTTGGGGCGTGGCTACTGTAGCAGAAGGAGAGTTTGGGGTGTGGCTACTGTAGCAGAAGGAGAGTTTGGGGTGTGGCTACTGTAGCAGGTGGAGTTTGGGGTGTGGCTACTGTAGCAGGAGGAGAGTTTGGGGTGTGGCTACTGTAGCAGGAGGAGAGTTTGGGGTGTGGCTACTGTAGCAGAAGGAGAGTTTGGGGTGTGGCTACTGTAGCAGGAGAAGAGTTTGGGGTGTGGCTACTGTAGCAGGTGGAGAGTTTGGGGCGTGGCTACTGTAGCAGGTGGAGAGTTTGGGGTGTGGCTACTGTAGCAGGTGGAGTTTGGGGCGTGGCTACTGTAGCAGGTGGAGTTTGGGGCGTGGCTACTGTAGCAGGTGGAGTTTGGGGCGTGGCTACTGTAGCAGAAGGAGAGTTTGGGGTGTGGCTACTGTAGCAGAAGGAGAGTTTGGGGTGTGGCTACTGTAGCAGGTGGAGTTTGGGGTGTGGCTACTGTAGCAGGAGGAGAGTTTGGGGTGTGGCTACTGTAGCAGGAGGAGAGTTTGGGGTGTGGCTACTGTAGCAGGTGGAGTTTGGGGTGTGGCTACTGTAGCAGGAGGAGAGTTTGGGGTGTGGCTACTGTAGCAGGTGGAGTTTGGGGTGTGGCTACTGTAGCAGGAGGAGTTTGGGGTGTGGCTACTGTAGCAGGTGGAGTTTGGGGTGTGGCTACTGTAGCAGGAGGAGAGTTTGGGGTGTGGCTACTGTAGCAGGTGGAGTTTGGGGTGTGGCTACTGTAGCAGGTGGAGTTTGGGGTGTGGCTAATGTAGCAGGTGGAGTTTGGGGTGTGGCTACTGTAGCAGGTGGAGTTTGGGGTGTGGCTACTGTAGCAGGTGGAGTTTGGGGTGTGGCTACTGTAGCAGGTGGAGTTTGGGGTGTGGCTACTGTAGCAGGTGGAGTTTGGGGTGTGGCTACTGTAGCAGGTGGAGTTTGGGGCATGGCTACTGTAGCCGGAGGAGCCAGAGATTGTTTAGCTGCTTTGGAGCCATGACTGATGCGTAACATGGGAAATTCAACTTCAGTTACAGGAGTGTAAGACAAAATTTACAGCATTTTTTAGACCTTCAAAGATTAAACAGGTAATGAACACATCAAAGCGAACGGCACTGAGATGAAACGCAATATAATACAACATCATGTACCTGTTCAGAAAGACAAATGTACCAGTTTATAATGTATACAGTGATGTGTCCAGTGTAAACAGCCTCGAAGAGTTGTGGCATGTCATGTTAAATAATTAGTTTGATGCTCGCGCTCACTCTAGACAGAGAGCCGACTCAATTGACCTATGGACGCCTCCCCTTTCTCCCCGCGAAAGAGGCGTTTGCAAGATATGCTTTATATTTGTAATTCCGCTAGGTGCCACTAGAGTCACAGAAACTACATACTTCACTTTTAAGTATTAGCAATTAATAATAGTGATGCTTAACACCACTTAATGTTTTTTCTTTTATTCTAAAAATGCAAAAAAGTTTTAGGTCATCATAATTAGCTCTAAACACAAACTATCATGTCGATGGTAGCACATTTAAATGAACAGGTACGCATGTGTAAGTGTGTCTGTGTGAGACCTTAGGAGAATATGTCATCCCGGACACAAAAACACACGTACACTTGACCTTGATTCCCCTCTTTGGCTCTCTCTCAGATCTTTCCTTGATTGGTTCACTGTAATTCTATCTGAAGGTCAGGAGGAATTGACCGTTCGAAAGCCTCCCACACTTACTGCCTACAAATCAGAGGCTTTGCTCGAAAAAACAACAAAACAAACACGTATGTAGAGAAAAACAGATCCTAACGCACTCTCGTCCACTCATAGAGTTCAAGAGAGAGGAAAAACAAAACACTAACAGCAACAAAACTCATTTCCTCAACGGGTTGAACAATACGCTCGCCTGCCGTTATAAGAAACGGCAGATATTTTGCATCATTGCACAGATGTTTTCAATTAATCCCCAATTCCCAATCGCTCTCGTCCCGCCTCCATCCCGCTGCGAGTAAATACATTTATTCCGTATCTATAGTCGCAGAGCCTCCACTCGTCCAGGCTGGCAAATGTGTTTTTTAACCTTGACTTGGAGGTGTCACTGCTGAGATAGTGCATTATTTGTCACCATGAATAGCATTTAACAGCAGCTGTGCCCGGAGGAGCCCACGGTGAACCACATGCAAAGTGCAGCATGGGAAACTTCATTAATCTCTCTGTCACTTTCGTGACGCTTTTCATTAGTTACGCTGCTATCTGATCAACTGGCAGTTTGTGGGAGGTTACGTGTGTTTCCGAAGCTCTGACCAGTATCTGCGAAAGAGGAGCAATGATGTGGGAAGCAGAAGTGCTCTTTCCCACAGTGCACCATTCAACAGGCAATGCTATTACTAGCTTAATGCTTACTGAATCCTGCAGCATATAAAGCATTACTATTTTTTTTTATAAATAAATAAATCAAATACTTAATGAATCATGCACAGTATATACACACTCTAAAAAATGCTGGGTTGTTTCAACCCAATTTTGGGTCAAATATGGACAAACCCAGCCGTTGGGTTAAATTTTTAAATTACATTTTTAACCCAACGTTTGGGGTTTGTCCATATTTGACCCAAAATTGGGTTGAAACAACCCAGCATTTTTTAGAGTGCATAAAGCATTATTATTGTTTAATAAAAAAATAAAATAAACTGCTTAATGAATCATGCTCAGTATATACGGCATTTAGTATAAAAAATAATTATATTAATTAAACAAAAAATAAATAAATGAACTGCTTACTCAATCCTGCACCGTATATAAAGCATTTACTTACATTACATTTTTAACCCAAAGTTTGGGTTTGTCCATATTTTACCCAAAATTGGGTTGAAACAACCCAGCATTTTTTAGAGTGTATATTTTTAATAAACAAAAATAATTAAATTAATTAATGAATAAATAAACAAATAAGTACATAAAAACTGATTACTAAATCTCATTATTAATGGTATTTACTATTAAAAAAAAGAATTAACAGTATATACAAATAACACAGTATATAAAGCATTTACTATTTTTTATATATAAACAATAAAAATAAACAAACTGATTACTGAATCCTGCACAATACAATGTTTAATATTTAAAAAAATAAAAATATTAAAGTAAAAAAAAAATATTTAAATATTTTTTTTCATTGGTGTTATTTATTTGGGAACTCAATATGAACTCTAAAATATATGATCTGAACTGCTATCTAAATTCATTTTAGCTCTGTATAGTCTTATGACAACTATTGACTCATTTGTGTCTATTTCTATTTCTTCTAAGGAAAGGAAACAGAAAAATATCAGTAAGTGAATTTTAAGAAGTCTCATGAGCAATGAAAACAACAACACTGAAGCAAAACAATCTGTCATATATCCATCCGTATAACATCACTAACCCTCAGTTACTTTCCCTGCAAGGTGTAAACAAACACACACAATAAAAAAGGCAATTTTCATATACAAATTAAAAAATGAAGGCCTCGGGTGAAGTCATTCTGCTGGAATTATACAGTGACCTGTCTGTCACCCCGTCAGGACGTCAGTCTATATAACTATATATTCTGGCATAAGTGTATAAGACATTTAATGAGTGTTGCTGGTTGTGATCTGGCTATAATGGCCGGCGTGAGGCTCGACATACGCCTGCAGGAGCAGAGGTCAATGTGTCGTTCACATCTAAAGGAATGAATATGTGAAGAGAGCAGCTCCCATCAAACCCTCTTCTCCACTGCAGGGTGAGGATCAGACGGCAAGGCAAGTTTATTTATGTAGCACATTTCATACACAATGGTAATTCGAAGTGCTTTACATAGAAAAGGAGTTAAAATAACCATAAAATAATCACAACATATGCATTAGAAATTGTAAGGTTGGAAATAATCAAAGCAACAAAGACATTTGTTTTTCACCAAGACATTTTCAGCACAGCGGGTATCTGGGCCTATAGGCCAGACGTTTGGGACAATACACGGGTTTCTGTGCAACGTCATCACATAGATGCGCGCGCATCTAAGAGGCAGAAAGCAACACTCTTTAGCTGTTGTGCTGTAAACTAACCTAAATAAATAGAGTATGTCTGGTTTTTATGATTCGCAAACTTAGTTGGACAATTTCATACTAGTCAACTAACTAACGTTTTACATAATGTTATATTAATATGCAAATGAAACACAAGCAAACAGATCCAACTCTGAAATTGCAGTTTATTATTGAGTCAACAAGAATTTACAAACAATGCGAAATCTACGTTAATTACAATGTTCTTTTACAGAACTCGGCATAACATATAGCGGTCTTGCCTCTAGGATGCGCGTGCATCCGGTATTGTTTGTATACAAGAAACCTGTATATAGGGAGGTTGTGATCATCTGATTGGTCAGTTTGAATGTCTCACCTGGGTGTTGGTCACATGGTCGGGAGAGATGACAAAACAGGATTGCAAATGTTTTTCTCTCTCTTTGCTTTGGATGCTGAGCTGGTCTTGAGAAAGAGGCTCTGCCTTTCTCTCTCTCTCTCTCTCTCTCTCTCTCTCTCTCTCTCTCTCTCTCTCTCTCTTTCAGGTAACATTTTACATTTATGCTGGGTACAAATGGTTTAAATGATCATTACATTACATCCATGTTGTAACTATTTTAAGTGGAAACATAACCTTATTGCATATTGAACCTTTTTTAATTCATGGAGTCAGATTAAAACGAGATAATTGCATATGAGAACATGTGTCTTATTTAACCAAAATTCCTTTGAGACGCTGGAAAGACTTGAACACGCGCGTCCTTTACCGGCTATTTAGAAACCGGAAGTTGGGCCGAATAGCCGGCTTTTACAAAATAAAAATATATCATGCATAAGAAATAAAAATAACAATCGTATTTAAAGGGATGGTTCGGAGTAATTTCAACCTATGGTCCTTTGCACCATGACCTCGAGCCAAACACCCCCGAACCGAAGCTTTTTTCCCCTCGGTCGAACATTATTAAAGTTAGAGATTATTTAGAGATATCAGCCGAATGGCTTAGTGCAGGCGCTGTGATGCAGAGTCAGAGTCGTGCGGATCCATTTGCAAACACTTTATTAATAGAAAGTAGGCAAAGAGAATGTAATAGAATTAGTGAAGAACTGGGGAGATCCAATACTCATAGACGATACCAGGCAGCAGACGATAACACGGAGATCAGGATAGCAGGCAGTGGACGGAAAACCAGGAAGTGATTTTTTGGTAAAAGTCCTGGCAGAAAGCGATGCATAAGGATGTAGTGTAACGACGGCCAGTTCCAGATATGCACTAATATTTTGTTGGTAGTACCAGTTTGCAACAATTATTAGTTAACATTAAGTTGTCAACACTTCTGAAAAAAAAATGGATATACCCAAAAACTTTTTGGCCTTTGAATTTCCCCGAACCATCCCTTTAACTAAAGGCTAAAATACTATTCCTGACTCCCTGAATTACTAAATGTGTGGTTCGTTCAGAAGCGAGGAGAGTCGAGGTTACAGACCGCGGATGTGCACCGTTCTGAACTGGATTGAGAACTTCAGCTCAATCCCAAACAGGTTGCAGAATTGCAATTAGAATTTGAATGCAAGTAAAGTGAAAACAATTAAAATGAATGTGACTAATTTAGACTAGAACCTAGAAAAGCTAAATTTGAAAAGAGAATATTTGCATGCCAACGTAACAAAGGATTGTTTGAAAGTGTTGGAGGGGGGAAAAGTTTTAAAAACCTTGACATTTTGAAGGTTTATAGACCGAGAATGATAGAATGATAGTGATAAAACGATAGCAGAACAAGGGATGGATAGATGATGGATGGATGGATGGATGGATGGATGGATGGATGGATGGATGGATGGATGGATGGATGGATGGATGGATGGATAGATGATGGATGGATGGATGGATGGATGGATGGTTGGATGGATGATAGATGATGGATGGATGGATGGATGGATGGTTGGATGATGGATGGATGGATAGATGGATGGATGGATGGATGGATGGATAGATGGATGGATGGTTGGATGGATAGATGGATGGATGGATGGATGGATGGATGGATGGATGGACGGACGGATGGATGGACGGATGGATGGATAGATAGATAGATGGATAGATGATAGATGGATAGATAGATAGATGGATGGATGGATGGATGGATGGATGGATAGTTAGATGGATAGATGATAGATGGATAGATAGATGGATGGATGGATGGATGGATGGATAGATAGATAGATACATATATAAGAATGATATTCTGAGATATTTCTTAAGTAAATAACCAAGTTTAAAGCTTGAAGTGCCTAAAACACTCTTAACAGAGCTTATTATGGCATATTTCCTCATAATCTTCGTGATAACGACGTATTTTTGTGTTGACCCTTGTATTCACATGTGCAAGTATTCCCATAAAGTGATTTTATTAAAAGCACATGTTCAGTGAGGTAACTGTACTGTGATACGGATCACGTTTCTCTCCGCATCACCTCCTCACTTCACTCTCATACACAGCTCTCAGAGCAGAGATTAAACACGCTCCGCCGTCCTCCTCCTTACTCTCTCATGCCGCTCATTTTTAATAAGATTTTGCTGCGTGCAAATAGGTAGAGCTGTGAGAAAACAAGGACGTTATTTATTAGGGCGCAGAGAAGCGTTTCATATCGTTGGTGCTCATAGAAGCGGTTGCGCTTTCAACAGCAGTCGCACGGAATATCTTATCAGAGTGCTAAATACTAAAAGTGTCTCAACATTTCCCAACTGCAGATCACTGACATTTAACCAAATGTGCTGAATCCAAAACATGAAGAGAAAAACACATGATGTGAAACTGTGACCCTGAACAGCAATCAAAAGTATAAAAATTTGGCATGTAACCTTTCCTGGAATCATTTACTATGGTAATTACAAGATGCACACTACAGAACCACAGCTTTAAAGGGGTCATGAACTGCATTTTTTAAATATTGTATAATGTTTCCCGAGGAGCACTTATATTGCTCCTATGATTTTTAGATAAAAATGGTCATAATTTAGAAGTAAACGGCCATTTCCTACCCTGATTTCAATGCTCTGTCGGAAGGGGCGTGTCTGCTGTGAGACTTCAAACGCCCACTGCTGTGATTGGCTAACATCTTTGCATATGAAAAATATATTACACGTGGAACTCTCTCGAACATTAACTAATTAACTAATCATGAAAAGAGTTGATTATAGAATTATATTTAGATCTACTCCCGTCGCATGAGAGGTTGCAGTGACGAGTCTCACTGTACATGAATCATTACATTATCAGAAATCACTGATCACAGATGGGCATTAGAATTAACACAGTTACTTACATGTTGTGGCATTACTGTCGGGCTCATATCTTGCAGTAAAGGTCTGTTTGCAAAGCCTGCACCGAAATTGCGACTGATTTACCAAATAATCCACAGTGAAATCCACAATAAAATGTTTCTAAGCATTAGGATCCTTTGGAAGGTAATGCTATTTTTAATTTAGTGATCCTGCACCTCAGAGAACACATCTCTTTGAGATCTTTTCTGTACCTGTACCTGTATCATCTAACAGTAGACAGGGCCAAAGACACAATGATGTAGAAATATAGGCTTGATCTTATTCTGCAGTCTTTAATCGCACTATTACGTCATAATGTGACAAAATCCGGAACAAGTCGTCTTCGAAGCTTGGTCTCAATAAAATATGTTTTGGAGTAACGAGGAAGATTTGAGTTCTGAAACTTACAGGATTTTTATTTATAGTGCCATGACATCTTACATGTCAAAAGATCCAGGAAAATTGTGACCCTGGACCAAAAAATCAGTCACATGGGTCAATTTTTGGAAATTGAGATGTATACATAATATGAAAGCTGAATAAATAATCTTTCCATTGATGTGTGGTTTGTTAGGATAGGACAATATTTGGTCGAGACACAACTATTGAAAATCTGGAATCTGAGGATGCAAAAAAAAAAAATCGAAACATTGAGAAAATCTCCTTTAAAGTTGTGCATTTATGTTCACGATTGTGCTGCATTCACTCACAAAAATACATGTTTTATATATTTACGGTAGGAAATTTACTAAATATCTTCATGGAACATGATCTTTACTTAATATCCTAATGATTTTTGACATAAAAGAAAAATGGATAATTTTGACCCATACAATGTATTGTTGGCTATTGCCACAGATATACCCGTGCGGCTCCAGACTGGGTTTGTGATCCAGGGTCACAATTTAGAAATTTAAATTTCATGACCCCTTTAAATATTTACAGTTGTCTTTTCTTTAGACATATAACCACAAACTGTTGGTTAACAACTTGTTAGACAGATTTCAAAACAGCTTTAAATGGTTATGACTACTTGCAGAGCACACTTAAAGAGTGTTGTAGTCTTATAGTGTGCAGAAGGGGGAGTATCTAGGGAGCAGGGGCGTATTACAGAAACTTTATATCTCAGGACTTAACTTAAGATATGGCAAGTTAATTTAGGATTTTTCACAAATTCGTTTTACAAGAGCAAATCTTAACTTGATTAGATTCTTATCTTACAAAATGTCATGTCTAAGAAATCTTAAACCGCTCCATTGAGTTCGATAATCATCTATCAGGTCTGTTATCAAGCAACCAATGACGCACAAGCTGCTGTGAGGTTAACATATGAGAAAGAGTTTTGATAAGCTCAGTAGAAAAGGTTAAGCCTATTTTATTTGGGAAGCTTTCACCTTTGCTCACTCACGAAGATGAAGACAGAAATGGGGCTAAAAAATGTGTCCAGGCTGTTTTTTAAGGATATTTTTGCTATAGAAGTGACCACACTTTTAAAATAGCCTATTGCAAAAGAAAACACACACCAAAAAACTTAAGGTGGAAATGCTCTGTGGTGGCTCATTGGTCTTTTTAATGTTGGTAACAATTTGTGTATTAATGTCGAGTCTGTAGGGAAATATTTACAAGTATTTTGTCATCAAAACATCGCATTGTATCATCGCATCTTCCAAAAATCTCTTCACCATCAAACATTGCTGCTCTTTGTCTTTTTTTTTGTGATTCTTTATTTATTAAACATTTTGTGTGTATAACTATTTACAAAGCCCAAGATCCGCCCATAACCGTAAGACTAAATACAAAAAATAAATAAATATGACAATAGATTAAAATACAATTTTGACCAAAACTTCAAACTTTGAAGGATCTCAAAGACTTTTTGATAAAGTCACAATAAGGTCCAACCACAATTGTATTGTCTTTCTGTGGGCTCCGTGCACTTTAGCTGTGGTACACTCCAAAAGGGCAATGTCCAGCAAATAGGACATAACTGGGGTAGTTGGTTCCAACCACAGTTTTAGGATGCTGCTCTTTGTCTTGTATAATACATGAGTTACCCGTAGCAGATTTTATACAGGTGGAGCTGGGGAAGTGGAGGGGTTTACAGCAAATGGTGACCAAGTATTTGAAGTTTGAGCAGCGAGCTCATTGGCTACTGATACAGCAGGAACCAATCAGATGTGATTGCAAGTTAAGTAAAGGACCAATCAGCCGTCGTCTTCTAGAGTTTTATCACAGAACTTTGTATTTAAGACAGTTTTTTGGATTTTACTTATTTATTTTTTTCTTAGGAAATGTTATTCTGTAATAGCTTTTTGTTCTAAATGAGATTCTACCTGAAACGGCCATGATTCCCAAACGGATAAGATAGGATTTTAAAGTTAGGATCTTTCTGCAATACACCCCCAGAATATTAATAACCTGAGCAACTATCTGGAACACCCTAGCAACCACATTATTAATGCACTAAAAACCACTCGGAATACCTAAGCAGGGCAAAACCCAAATCTCTTTAGCATCGACTTCAATACATTCTTCAGAAAATGTCATTTCTGAACTAAATTATTTATTATAAGCAATGATAAATGATATATTTTATAGAGTGAAATGGTAAAAAACATCCTGAACATCCGTAATAAGTGACTGAGTTTGTTTTAATTCGAATTAGAACTGCCCCGTCAACCATTACGCAAGAACACACCATTTCCTTTCATGGAGAAGTCTCGGATGAGAGGAAAAAGATGAATGTAGCCAAACTCTACAGAGCCGTTTCCCAGCCGAACAGCTGATAATTAAACTCTTATGTGGGCCTGACATCATCTCCACTCCAGCATGTTCAACTCACGGACTACACCAGATGTCAAACAGGAAGAATATAAGCGCCCGCGGCAATAGCGCAGAGTAATGTACAGATATCTCAGAAGAAGTGCTGGGAATTATCAGTGGAGGATCTGAACTTTTACACAACCACTTAGTTTTGGCAAATATCCTGTAAGCAAAGTAAAAAAGTAAGGAGGTCGTTCACACTGAATGTGTTGTGTTAAAAGCGGCAAGATGGACACATGATCACATGATACATCAGAAATCATTATAATATGCTGATATTTCAGATTATTTGATGAATTCTAACAATGTAATGCATTCTTGCTAACTGTATAATTTTCTGCTTTGGTCCGGACCAAAAGAGCCAAGAGACCAACACCGTTAATTCAAACGAACAACCTTTTAGTTAGTAGTTACCAACCCAGTGCTTTTACTCTTACATGTAGGCCATCCTAATCCATCCATCCTAATCCTGCTTTCTTTACCCGTGAAATGAGTGCAGTAACTACAGAAAACGCCTTTAGCACCCATCTGATCTCTAATCTCTATAGGCTGCTACTCTACCGGTGAAACTGGAAAAATGTAAATATCATGCAAAAGTTCATTTATTTCAGTAGTTGAACTTAAAAGGTGAAACTAATATATTATATAGACTCATTGCATGCAAAGTGAGATATTTCAAGCCTTTATTTGTTATAATTTTGATGATTATGGCTTACAGCTTATGAAAACCCCAAATTCAAAATTAGAATATTGTGAAAAGGTTTTCATAAGCTGTAAGCCATAATCATCAACATTACAACAAATGAATGGTGAGATATTTTACTAAAAAAAATTATCCTGTCAGAAGAATTGCGCGTTAACTTCATTATTTATTTTTCCATCTGAATCATATCAGTGACTACGTTTACAAGAAGCCAATAACCCATTCATAACCGGAATATTAGCAATAACCCGGTCGCGCACGGCCATGTAAACACCGGCAAAAACCCGAATATGCTCATATTCCGATTTTTAAAAACACGAATATGATCCCTGGGTTGACCCTTTTCTAACCCGAATATTTGGTCTGTGTTCTATTTGGTTGATTTGTGTTCTGCGCATGTTCTATTCGCAAGGAATCTTGGTCTTTTGAGTAGAGGAACTTCTTGTATGCGCCAGACGCGTGCAGTATACCGGAAGTAAACAAGAAGTAGAGGTAAACAAGCACAGTAGTGTCAGTGCTGCTTCCGGGTCAGTACCAGCACCAAAGCACAAACAAAGACTATCGCTATCTGTCCCAAACTATTCATTATCCGCCTGCTGCTGCTGCTGTTGTTGTTGTTGTCTTTGGATACAGGAAGAATCGGAAATGACGCATATTGCGTCTTAAGGTTGTCCGTATGTCCAGACGCTAACCGTGCGTCGCCGTTTACATCGGGATATTGCCAATTGATTACAAATTCCATGTATACAGGAGTAACTCTCTCTGCTCACGCATGTAAACGGGTTATTCCGAATGTTTCAGAAACCCAAATAGTGACCTTAACCCGACCATAACCCGAATATTGACAGCTTGTAAACGTAGTCACTGATCTTTTGTGGGGTTTTACGCATGCGCAGTAAAGGTCAATTTAGCATTTTCAGGCGTTTTTCAAAAGTTTCTCATCCACACTGAAACGTCCGAAAACGGCTGAAAACGCTAGTGTGGACGGAGAGCGTTTATAAACGAAAACGCCGTTTTCAAATGACTCCGGATTAATGTAGACGTAGCCTAAGATAGTACGTCAAGTGTAAACACATGAATCAGATATGGGTCACAATTGACCGTTCGCAAAGACGAACGGTCCTTAGTTCCCCCTTAGTTACTGTCGCTATGTCCGACAAGCTACGCCGCTCTCACACACACATGTTCTCACGCAGTGAAAAAATACATCGTGGAGCAGAGAGGAGACTGACAACACGCTGACAGACACAGACCAGCTTACTTTTGATATTAAACATATTAAACAGTCTCACCTTTCAAATTTGGTCGTTATTAAAAAGAAATTTAAACAATAAATACCGTTTTGTGGCTCTTTAATGTGTCGTGACAGATCGCTGTGTCGCCTCAGTTAAAGCCGCTCATGAACCGATCATCTCTTCCTTCTAGTTCATTTATAGCATCAAATAAACATGAATGAACATCAGAAGGAATGTTGTTTTAACCGCGGAAGTACACTCCGCTTCTCAAGCTCAAATCCTCCCATGTTAATCTACTAACTCTCCTGACTGCTTTGTCGGACAAAATGGCGGATGGCAAAGTATGATTGGTCAGATCACCTGTCAATCAAACTCCCTGCGATGGGTCAATGAAAGAACGTGTAAACGGACGGTCACAAAAATAAAATCGGATATAGGCAACAAATCAGAATTGGGCATCAAGACCTCCAGTGTAAACGAGGCCTAAGAGTGCAGGTACAGTATTAGTTCACTTGTTTTTTTAACAAAGCCCATGTACAATAATGCCAATTTCTGTAGGCTATTGTTCTAATTGACATAGTATGACGGCAACAGAATAAATGGCTGTAAAGTTACCCAAAAATAAAACAATAAGTGTTGACAGAGATCAATATCCAGCATCTCGCTGTTTTAATCATCAGTGCGGACAGTAACGCAGAACGAATTGGAAACTAATGTAATAAATCCAATAATCTCAAACGCCATCAGGCTCTTGTTTCTCTCTTTCCATATTTATAACCCACAGCTGTCTCACTCCCTTCAGTTTAGCCAATCGGCCGTTAATTGGGGGGTTTGGCGGCGAGTGAGTTTTTGTAAACATGAATCAGCAGAGGCTCTCTGTGACGGATCGGAAAGTACAGATGAAGCCGATCTCGGCGGTGGAGGCCATCGATTTCTGCCAGAGCTTCTTAAGCCTTCAGCACGCCGGGTCAATATGGATTTGATATATGCGAGTTTAAAACGAGCCGGGCCTCGGCGAACACATACCGCAGGCAGCAGAGTCAGCAGACACAAAATTAAAATGACAAAGGTGGCTTTGGGATGCAGATATCGACTGGAGAGTCGGGACAATGTTTGGCGAGTTTGTCTCGCTGATAATGTCTGTGCCAGAGGAAATAACACGGCCGTGCGAAACTCCTACGGGGAGCAAAACATTGTCTGTAATCACATTTCCCGGGAGCGAGCGAGAGAGAGAGAGAGAGAGAGAGAGAGAGAGAGAGAGAGAGAGAGAGAGAGAGAGAGAGAGAGAGAGAGAGAGAGAGAGAGGGATTAATTGAATCCTGTGGATACACACGGTCGGCGGTGAGCTTTAGACGGGACGAATACACACTATTGTAAAGAGACTCAGTGATTCCTGTGCACTTCTGATTAGTCTTAAGACGCCAACCTCTTCAAACTTCAAGTATGGGCGGGTTCATTTCAGACACGCTGTTGAGTAGGTGATCATCGACGGGCCTGGCTGAGCCGCGTGGGCCTGATATTGAGCTTTCTAATGGATTTATGTACTCGCTCAGCATTTCACTCCATTAACATCATCATCATCACAGTCTGAACTGTGTTTATGCCTAGAGCTGGACCAGCTCTAATACATCGAGATATTTTGAGTCTGCTGACGAAATGCAGTATGCAAGGATTGAGGGTTTATATGAACACTTTAAAGCTGCTTTAAAACAACCTACATTGTTAAAAGCGCTATATAAATGAAGATGACTTGACTTGACTCTTGGAATGAAGCTCAGTCAATCAAATTCAAGTGATGTATAATACATTTTTTTATTATTATTATTGTTGATTGCATTATATTAACACCTTAAATTGATGGCTAATAAATGTATTTGTTTGAAAGATTGCAAACAAGCTCATTGTTGCATTCAAAACATTCGGTCCCACTTTATATTAAGTGGCTTTAAGTACTATGTACTTACATTGAAATTAATAATTTAATACAATGGACTTATTGTGTACATACATGTTTTTACATTGTACTTATATTTTTTAAATACCTGCATGTAATTACAGCTGTAGTTAATGTATGTAATTACATTTGTAATTACACGGTTGATCCTTCAAATTCAAGTGATTCAAGTCAAATTTTTTATTGCATTATATTAATACCTTAAATTGATGGCTAATAAATGTATTTGTTTGAAAGATTGCAAACAAGCTCATTGTTGCATTCAAAACATTCAATGTAAGAACTAAACATGCATATAAAAATTTTGTTTAAAAAAATCAAAGCCATGTTTAAGTTTGGGATCACTATGTTTTATTACTTTTATTCAGCAAATATGCATTACATTGATAAATTATAATGTCTCAAAAGATTTCAGTTTCAAATAAATGCTGTTCTTTTGAACTTTCTATTCATCAAAAAATCCTGAAAAAGCGGCAAAATATTGAGCAGCAAAATGATTTTCAACATAATAAATAATATCATGATGGTTATGATAATAATAATAAGAAAAGATTATTAAGCAGCAAATCATCATAATGATTTCTGAAGAATCATAAGACTGGAGTAATGATGCTGAAAATTCAGCTTTGATCACTGGAATAAACAATATTCATTCACATAGAAAACAGATATTTGAAATTTTACTAATAATTCACAACATTACTGCATTTTTGATCAACAAAAGTTACAAATTGCTGTTTTCTATGTAAATTATATTGTACAATGTCATTTATTCCTGTGATCAAAGCTGAATTTTCAGGATTCTCTGATGAATAGAAAGAACAGCATTTATTTGAAATCGAAATCTTTTGAAAACATAAATCCTCTTGAAAAAAATGGCATTTTGTTTGAAGAAACGTCAAGATCTGTTTGTAAAAACCTGGCGCAGTTTCCTTTCATAAATGGTATAACAACTACAGGACAAAATACCTAAATTTCATATGACTTTAAATGACTTGTTTAATCTGTTTATGGTTTATTAGTGGCACTGTGGGAGGGAGTTTTGGGGTGTGATATATAGGGTTGTGATATGGAAATAATTATTCAATTTGTATTTTGTATTGTTTTGTTGTTGTTGTTGTTGTTGTTGTTTTTGAAGAAAAAAAAACTCAAATATAATGTAAAAAAAAAAAATCATAAATCTTATAATCCCCAATTTTGGAACGGTTCACAATGTTGCTTAATGTCACATCGCTCAGCCATAGTTCTCACTTAACCTTTCGCACCACTATCAACATCAAACTTCTTTCACGTCACGAGGCTTTATGATGTTTTTCAGGGAGCGTCTCTAAAAAATTCTTGATGCCGTTCCAACGTCAAAGATCTTCCACAGGATTTCCTCGCGTCCGTAAATTTAGCTGAACTCTCGAGCGCTAAAAAGCTCAAGGTTATTTACAGTTTTCTAACAGCTGTCATACAGCCGTTAATGCCAGGAAAGAATGTGCACATCGTCAACCTTTGACACTGAAAGCCCAATAAATCGGCAGGAAGCCACTGAACCCAAGATTGATGATCTTATCCTTACCCAGCTACTGTCACGGCTACAGAAGGATGACGTTCATAAAGATGAAACTCTTCTGTAGAGGTTTGCAAAAGTAAAGTGTCTCTTGCTAAAAAAAAAAAATAAAAAAAAAAGATTGTCACGCCATTTGGTTCCATTAACGAGTCTTTAACGTCTGCATTATTTCACTGAGGTCTTGATGCCCAATCCCTATTTGTTGACTATATATCCGACCAGCTTACATCTTTTAAAAGTGACCAATATCTGCATTTTATGGAAACTTGTTTTCCGCCACAGAATAAAACATTTTAAAAGATAATTGCGACTTTTTATCTCACAATTGTGCAAGATTTTGCAATTGCGAGATATAAAGTCAGAAATGCAAGAAATAAACTCGCAAATCTGACTTTTTTCTCGTAATTGCGAGTTTTATATCTCGCAATTCTAACTTTATAACACACAATTGCACATTTATATCTCGCAATTGTGACTGTGATATAAAGTCGCAATTGTGAGATATAAAGTCAGAAATGCAAGAAATAAACTCGCAGTTCTGACTTTTTTCTCGTAATTGTGAGTTTTATATCTCGCAATTTTAACTTCATAACACACAATTGCAAATTTACATCTCGCAATTGTGACTTTTTGCAAGATATAAAGTCGTAATTGCGAGATATAAAGTTAGAAATGCAAGAAATAAAGTCGCAATTGTGAGATATAAAGTTAGAAATGCAAGAAATAAACTTTCAAATCTGACTTTTTTCTCGTAATTCCGAGTTTTATATCTCGCAATTCTAACTTTATAACACACAATTGCTAATTTACATCTCGCAATTGTGATTTTATGCGTGATATAAAGTCGCAATTGTGAGATATAAAGTCAGAAATAAAAGAAATAAACTTGCAATTCTGACTTTTTTATCGTAAATGCGAGTTTTATATCTCGCAATTCTAACTTTATAACACACAATTGCAATTTACATCTCGCAATTGTGATTTTATGTGTAATATAAAGTCACAATTGTGAGATATAAAGTCAGAATTGCAAGAAATAAACTCGCAATTCTGACTTTTTTCTTGTAATTGTGAGTTTTATATCTCGCAGTTCTAACTTTATAACACGCAATTCTGACTTTACGTCACGCAATTCTGACTTTATATCTCACAATTGTGAGTTTACTGTACATCACGCAATTCTGAGATAAAAAAGTGACTGACCCGGAAAAGCTTAGGCAGAAAAGGAAGTTAAAAGGGCGCTTTTAAGTTATCATGTTACTTAACCACTTGCTTAACCATCAGCTCAGAGATCCACCGGTTGACGATCACACGTTGATCTGATTGGTTACAAGGTAGTTTGTGACGTCAGAAACACCAGCGATTTCAAACCGTGTTTTTGAGACTGTCTTTGGTTCAGCAATGCTGTCGACTTATGAATGTACACATGGTTTGTCTTAAAGCAGATTAAAGACACCACATAGACACATAAACAACATTAAAAGCTGGATTTTCACCACAGGGGGACTTTTAAAAAACAGATAGTCCTGCCCCAAACTCACACATGTGTTCAAAGCTCAAATGAATGGATAAAAAAGGACATAAAAAATAGCATTATTCATAGTTTTCAGTCACGTGACCGGCGCGGAGACCTGAAGGGCAAAACATCCATACAAACGAGGCACAGGCCTGTCAAATTTCCATCTGTTTCAAGACATGAATATTTAAATCTCTCACTCTCAAAAAAACAAATAATAATATGTGAACAAAATGCAAGTTCTGGACAATTCTGATCCATGCTACCGTATTTAAATTACTAAAAATAGCACATTGTTATAAACAATAGTGCCTTAATGTATGTGTGATATTAAAAGATCAAATTCAGTTTAACCTTATTGATGATGCACTATATACAGGCGAGCAGATGAGCTCAGAATATGAACGCAACTCGCTAAATGGTTTAGCGTTTTCTTTATAATGGTTTCCTATGGGAAAGCTGAGTTTATATTCTGATTGTATATAGTATGCATCACCAATAAGGTGTATATTGAATTTGGTCTTCTAATATCACTGTCTTAATGCAAACCTGGTCAAAATGACTGACGGTCATTGGATGAAAGGTGGGCGTTTCTATAAGAGTGTGACTTCACATTAAAATGAGTAATAGGACCAATTATTCTAGAAGAAGCAATTAACAAATTTGTCAATTAACCAGATTTTTTACCTCTTCTCAACACAGAGAAGAGAAGATGGGATGGAAGGACGAGAGTTACACGGGACGCTGCTTAAGTGACAGCTGAGAAATGGTCATCGTGTCGGTGGGATTCAGGGAAGAGCGTCCTTGAGGAATTCCAGCGGGATGTTTATTAGGCAGACACAGATGAGCGCTTGTAATTACCAGTCAGAGAGCTGAACAGAAAAGGCCTTGAGTAATGGCGAGGGAAGGGGGACGACACACACACGGTTTCAATCTGAGTGATGCCACAAATACAATGCATCCCTTCAAACTCAGCAAACGGTCACACGCTAAGAAGAAATAAATCCTGTTTGCATTGTTATAATAAAATGAGAGCGCGCAGTGAGGGGGAGAAATAAAGTGATGAAGTGTGTGCATGATTTATTAGAAGGATTAGTTCACTTCAGAATGAAAATTTCCTGATCATTTTCTCACCCCCACATCATTCAAGATGTTCATGTCTTTCTTTCTTCAGTTGAAAAGCAATTTTTAAGGAAAACATTCCAGGATTTTTCTCCATATAGTGGACTTCAACGGGGTCCAAATTGCAGTTTTAAAGGCTCTACATGATCCCAGCTGAGGAATAAGGTATTATCTAGAGAAACAATCTGTCTTTTTCATAAAAAAACAGGAACATTATATACATTTATATACTTATTTTAACCACAAATGCTCATCCAAATTGCATTTGAAACTGCTCTTTAAACCATTGGACCCCATCAGTGATGCGCGGGTCAATGTATAAACAACCCGCACCCGACCGACGTTTTCAACTAACCCGCCCGCATCTCGGACCGCAAAAAAAAAGAAGAAAATATTGTACCCGACCTGCTTCCTGACCCGCATTTTTTAAAAGTAGCGAGTAAATGCTCATCGTAGCGTCATTGGGCCATAGACGGAGGAACTGGTGCGGGCGCAGTATTTTTCTGAATGCTGTATGATATCGCCTAGTGTTTTGTAATAAAGGCGTGATTTATTTGTTTATTTCAATTCATTTTCTTAACAATTAAGATCCTGCATGTGTTTATCCAGTCTAATCGTAGTGTGCGTCTCTCCTCCGACTTTCCCAACAAAAATCCCCCCCGCCCCCTCTCAGCAAATACATAAAACTGACATAACTGAGCTATATGTGTTTAAAAGTAGCCTATTAAAATGGCACAATGGCATTGCTCAGTTCAACGTGTTGGGAAATCGGGCATTTTGTCCCGCGTCAGCATTTATTCAAAAGTTAATAACGCTTAACATTCAAAAGGTAAATAAGGATTTCCCACTATCATCTGCAGACTGAGCTCGTGCGTCATCTTTGCGCAGTTATTCAGACAATAAGGCGTAGGCCGATGTATTTCATAGAAAATTGTGTCTAGTACTATATAAATTACAAAGGTTTAATATTTAATCTTTATTTCAAACGACTCGACCGACCGCGACCCGAATATCATTAAAAATATTTTTGGATGACTCGTAACCGCGGGTAACCGCTCATTTTGGACCAACCCGCGCATCTCTGGACCCCATTGAAGTCACTATATGGAGAAAAATCCTGCAATGTTTTACTCAAAAACCTTAATTTCTTTTCAACTGAAGAAAGAAAGACATGAACATCTTGGATGACGTGGGGGTGAGTACATTATCAGGAAATTTTAATTATGAAGTGAACTAATCCTTTAAAACACAAACATATTTAAAGGTGCCCTAGAATGTGTTGAAATAATATTTTAATTTTGTCCCTGATATCTACATAGAGGGTATGTGGCTTAAAAAGCCATTTAAAATGTCCAGAAAAGGTTTTACAGGTCAATTTCCAACCCTATAAATTGGCCCTAGAATGAAATGGTCTGTTTTTACCTTATTTGGAAGGGTCATGAATAGTAATGAGGAGTTCTGCTCTGATTGGCGGGCTCATTACAAGAGCTCAGGGAGTCACAACAAACAGGTCCGACGTGCAAATGGAGAGACTCGGGGTTCAACCGTATATGTTTGAGCCAATTTCAGACGACGATGCAGAGTTTGAGGAGCAAGCGGTTGTTTGTAGAATGCAAATGGACGTTTCGGAGTGGTAAGTTTATTCATTATTTTCAGTACGAACTTAACAGTCACGTCAATTTTAGAACTCTATTAATTAAACTGGTAACACTTTACAATAAGGTTCGTTAGTTAACATTAGTTAACTACATTAGTTAACATGAACTAATAATGAATTGCACGTATACAGCATTTATTAATCTTTGTTAATGTTAATTTCAACATTTACTAATACTTTATTAAAATCTTGTTAACATTAGTTCATGCACTGTGAACTAACATGAACTAACAATGAACAGCTGTATTTATATTAACTAACGTTAACAAATATTAAGAAATACAGTAACAAATGTATTGCTCATGGTTAGTTCATGTTAGTTAATACATTAACTAATGAACCTTATTGTAAAGTGTTACCATTAAACTTTACCTATTAATTACAAAAACTTACTTCAATGTCAATTTTTTTTTACAGGTGTACTTGTGGAAATTGTGCACGCATGGGCCTCGAGAGAGAAAATGTATGTTGCAAGGAAATACCACAGGTATTTCACTACTACACTGGATAGAAATATATTCAAACTATGTTTGTACTTTGTGCTTCTTCCAAAGTAGGAAAGATTACTATAAATAACAGTGCCATTATGATTTTCTTCTTTTTTTTAGGTCACAAGAAGAATGACAGAAGTGCCGAATACAATTTCATGCATGATTGACCATCCTGGCCTTGAACCTGTGTGCCTCAATTTATATTCTTTGCAAAATGCAATGAATGTATATAGAGCTGACCATGGTCGTATTAGGATCAGAGGGTTTGAAAGGTATGGCCAGTTTCACACACTTGTTACATTTTGTGTAAATATAATAGAATTATATTACAACCTTATTACATCACGAGTTTAATGCATTGCACAGCTATCCCATATGATTTTAAGTTATAAAAGATGAAACATGCAATAATTATATATATTTATTGATGTGATGCTTTTATTGTGTCTCAAGAGCATACATACATGACCCATAATGACATGTGAACAAAATAATAAATAAAACACAAAATATATTTTTCTGTCTCTACTACTTTCTCTGCAGGCAGTGCAGACACCTGTCCTACAGGTGGTTTGTCAGCTGGTGCTGGGGTTTTCTGGGTCAAAGTGTACGTGTTGTCATCCCTTCATGTGTGGTGCTGCGTATAAGAAGAGAGTTTCCTGATGCTGCTGGGCAGTATGTCGGATTCAGACCCCCCCTTGACTAAAACGTGACACGCGTTGAGCAACAGCTTCTTCCATGGAAGGTCTTGCAAACTGAGAAGACAGGTCCGGCGGCACAAGAACCTGCTGTATGCCATCCAGATAAGGAAGGGGATCGCGGACAACCTCTTCAAAGATTGTATTCATCAGTTTGATGACATAGCCTGTAAAGTATAAGTTTTTATTTTATTTTTTATATATACCTTTTATTTGCACATTAAGTATTGTTTAAAATAAATACTTTTTTTGGAAAAGCTTACAAAATGTTGCCTCGGTTTTCACTGGTTTGACGGTGTATCCTCCCTTTTTGGCCTTTGGAAAGTGAAGCTTGTATACAAGTTTCCCTTTAGATGTTGTCAATTGTGGCCGAACAGCATTCTCATTGAAGTGCATCGCTGCTAGGTACAACCTAACGGATAAGACAAACAAAAACAAAAATTGTTTATATTGTCAAAAGAGAATAAATCAAAATTTGTATTTATCATTCAAATTTAAAAAAAATAATAATTTTATACTATATATACACTTATACTAATACATTAAATCTATACCATTATGTAAACTATAATCTCAGAAAGAAATTAACTACGCTGTATTTTGGTTCTGAAAACTAATTTGAAAACTAACTAATAGAAAAAAAAATTATTTGATGCTGTTTTAGCCCCCAATGGCTCCTTAGAGGCAGGTAACCCTAACCTAACCCTAAACCTAACCATCCCATTGCTGACTCGAAGGGGCTGTTGGGGACTAAAAACACAAAAAAAGGGTATGTCCCCTTTCAAACATAATGGTATATGTGCTGTGTTCAGAACTATGTTCAATGTGTGAGGGAGAGAAGACATACCTGCATAGCATTCCAATGAAGGGGAAGACAACATTTTTAGGTGCAAAGTGCAAGATGACTTTGTGAAATGCCTCCACAGTTGATGTCTGGTAATGTGGGCTCAGCTTCTCTACATCTGAAAGGACTCTCTTGTTTATCAGGACCCTATGAAGCTTATTCAGCGCTGTTGAACCTTGGGAGAAATCAGTGAGATGTTGCATATATAAACACATGAATATTGTAAGATGAACATAACATGCTTTTTATTATTTACTTGGGAAATAACACATTGAGGTTACACACCTGGATGAAACCACTTGCTATTGTCCTTAGACACCCTTTGTTCATGTTGACAACTAGTGAATGCTGGGTCAGAATGTGTGTGAATGTCTTGAATGTGGTTCATAATAGAGGTCCATTTGGCTACCTTCTCAGTTCCTGAATCAGAGCTGCTGGCACACCAGTACAGATGGTTGATAATGCTCTTATGCCACTTCTTCACCAAACTACAGTCCTTCTCTTTTGATATTTTCTCCACCTTCTTTGACATTCCTGATAAAGTCAAATTGAATAGCAAAAAATACCAGATTTTTTTTAATGCAGTAATCTCAGAAATATAGATATCTATTAAACATGAATACTTGACATTTATTTTCTTTCAAAGACGCAAAGATTACCTTTTGCCATGTGCCATACATCATAATAGTGGGTAATGTTACGATCCTTCAAAAACTTTTGTATCTGGGGATGACGGTCAGTAACAATGCAGTCCAAATTTATACCCCTTTCCTCGAGGAGGTCCAAGCTTCTTCTAAGGCCCTCCTTCTCCATGTGGTAGCTTCCCCCTACCTCATTGCTCTTATTAGAAACACACAAGCATAAAATGTATATGTAATATCTCCATCAATTAGATACATAAATTACTTCTCTACTTAAAAATTGCTGTGTATGTTATGTATGCATTCTTTTATCTATGAAATTTGAAAATATTTTTAAAAAATAATACAAAAGGCAAAGGTGTCAACTGCTCACATGACATTTAAAATGGTATATTTACAAGTTTTACGTAGTTATACATAACAATAGTATGTTATCCATAGTCTGCATTTGAAGTACCTGCACCAGCTGTATGTCTATTATGTTGTTGGTCTGCAAGTTCATCATAGTATAGCTCCCATATTTTGCACAATGTCCTGCAATTACAAAAATAAATTCATTGATCATTTTTAAATAATGCAGAGGTAATTATAGGACAAAAAAAATTGTAATCTTAATATTTACAAGTACTTGTGCAATGCATAGTTGTATACATATAAAGAGAAACTGAATTAAAAATGTGCACCTGGTGAGTCTGCTCGCATGTCACCACCAAGAATGACATTATTGTTCTGGCTCAGGTTTTGCAGTTGCAAATTTTGCTCCTCATTCCACTTGTATATGATAGCAGGTTCAAGGTATGTCCTTGCATGTCTTCTAAAAGCATCATATGTATGCGTTTTCAGGTACATTGCCTTGAACACCTTTTTAAAAAAACAATTATGAAATAATTAGTTGTCCTGTATAGTTTAGGCTTATTTAGAGGGTAACAAATGACACAATACCTTTTGCATCTTCAGAAAGGAAGCTCCACTGAAATAGATGGCAGCAGACAACTGAAGGTTACCCGCTGGGGTGCTCCCAATGACAGGCTGACTCCTCCACTGTCTGAAAAACTCACAGTGAGGGCACAGTTGGTCAATGGCTAAAAAGGTCCCTCTTCTGCGTGGGCAGACATTGCAAGCCCTGGTGCAAACAGGACAACTCTCGAACAGGCTAAGGAGACATTTTTCAAAAACTATGTACTTTGCTTCCTTGTGGAATGGCATTGATGCGTCACTGAAAGAAAAGAAAAAACATTGTGTTTGTTAATGACAACCTGAATATAAAATCACATTTTGTGTATTAATTGCTGATTTTTAGAGAAATATAACTTACAAAACGTGTGATGATTCTGTCTCGGCTGTAACAGACCGTGCAGGATCATATGTAGAATCTTGTGGATCAGTTAAGGCAGAGGAAATATTCATCATTTTTGTATTGTCCAATTCAACATGGGGTCTTTTGACAGGCCTTGAAGCTTTCAATGGTGTTGATGTAAATGGATGTATTGTGTCCGGTGACATTTTAGTAGTTGTGGTGCCTACCCCCACACTTTGAGATGACACTGTCACCTGTATGCCTACCAGTAAAAAATAAATATAATTATTAAGGGAAATAATGGTAAACCATACAAGAATTCAATAGTTGGACACAAGTCATCTTTTCTGTACATTATTGCAGTCGGATCTGATTGATTATGAATAGAACTGCAATAAGCAGCTGACTTTCTGAGCTAAACAAGCTGGCATTTAATAATAGTACACAATTAATCTATCCTTATAATCAAGCACATATTCACTTAATGATAAGTAATAATTACCTTTGCTTCGAAGATGGTACCTCAAAGTATTTGAAGACAGCTGTGTTCCCTTACACAAGACGATAAGATCATCTGTTTGGCAGCCTACATCATTAGTACGCAAGGGCTGTGATGTAACGTTACTCTGAAATACAAGCATGCAAAATATTCATACGACATTTCTTATAATTTATAACATTTTAAAAAAATTACTAAAGGTAGATGCTTTGTCAAATAAATATAGCATCAACTTATGTGGTGTACGTTAACGTTAGCTAGAAAGGTTTGAGTGAACTAAGTTATCTGCTAAGTTATCTGTGAGGAACTATAATTAACGTTAGTTACGTTAGCCCCTGACATGTTCATGAAATAAACGAAATTAACATTTGACAAAAAATAGGGAATTTACACATGCATCCACAGTATTATTTTGTACATTTAACGTTATGACAATACAGGCAATAAATATGAACCTCACCGTAAGTAACAGTTACTTTGTCATACTATTTAGCTAACGTTGTGTATGCTAGTTTGAGTTTGCTATTTGTTGCCGTAATTTACTAGGATCTTACGCTTGATTCAGTTAACACAAGTGTAAATTATCACTACTTACCACTTGCTGGACTATAGTTGGAATTGCCCCCTTCTTCAGCATTAGACGCTGACTGAAGCCTGCTTGATATTGCCCAAGGTTAGCAAAACAGTCCGTGGTGAAATGAGCAGAGCAAACAAACAACTTAGAATTAAACTCTTGCGGGATCCGATTATAGATGAACATCAGCCACGCCTGTTGACAATGCTTTTCTGTGGGAAGTGTATGAAAAGTCGTCACATCCCCTGCACAGCCTAGTACATAACATCTATGTCCATGATCAGCCATTTGCCCTACGATGCTCGCTTGTTTCTTCACCTGCGCAACGCAGTTCTGTGTAGCACCGTATCTCTGAAAGGGCTAGGCTTATGCAAATTTTGGAGGCGTACATATTAATGATCCCATCGGTTACGTCACAGTTGGTGTTATGTGGAGATTCGCCCGTTTTTCAGGGGTGTTTTTCAAAAACGAGATTTAATCAAGAAGGAGAAAACAATGGTGTTTGGAACTCACTGTATGTCATGTCCATGTACTAAACTATTGTTATTTAACTATGGCAAGTTAAATTCAATTTCACATTCTAGGGCACCTTTAACTTTCGACTATGCAACACGCATTTATTTATCTCTTGATTTTCTCTGAAGAATCATAATAATACAGGCAAAAATAAATATCACGATTTACTCACCCACGTGTTGTGTCACAGAAGTAACTTTGGAACGAGGTGAGCTGGAGAAAGAAGCAATGAGGTGATAAAAGCACAAAAAAATTTACTCAGTAGAGAAGAAATATTCAACTTTACACTAAGCAACTCATGTTTTTTACACAAGATAAAGGATTATGGGCAAAACAAATTTATTTTGACATAATTTACTCACCCTCATGTCATTACAAACCTATTTCTTTCTTCTATGGGATAGAAATGGAAAATATTCATGCAGCTCTTTTCTTTTCAGTGACGGTTTATAGTGACTTACATAGTGTAAAAAAACATAAAACTAGTTAATTCGAATAGTGTGCGTATGGAAAGCATTGAAAAGTTCTCCTTCAACAAAAATTAAGTTTGAAATGACATGAGGAAGAAGAAATAAAGTCAAAATGTTCAATTTTTGGTTGCATTTTCTTCCATCCGCACAGAGTTAGATGGGGACACAGCGAAGAGAATTGGATGTACTGTGTCAAAATAAACTAGCATTGGACTGAAACATTTTAAATTGAGTTTCTGCAGTGTAATGCTATATATCGAAGGAGAAGTGAAATCCAGGAAGCGTTGGAGAATATGGTGTCTGGGAATTGCCGCTCTCTTAACACAGTGAGACCCATCAAAGTCTATTGGAAAGACAATGAATCTGTGCCAAACAGAAGCCCTCAGACATCCGTATCCCTGTATTATTTAAAGACTCACATTAGAGTGAAGCATGATGGGAGAGAAGATCGTCTGAGGCACAATGACGTCCTGAAGAGGAGGAAGACCACGTGTCCTGTGAGGATATCTGACAAACAAGAAGAAGAACACAGATCAACAGATGTTAATGTGCTTCACACAAGCTCGAGTGGAAAAGCAGGAAGGCTGGGAAATTGTACGTAAATCCTGCTATAAAAACCAACATAAGGCTGGTTTCCACTGGTCAATCTGGTCTGGTTCTGAAGTGGTTTTCAGCTGGAGACCACATGGCGACCTGCTATGCCAGGATGATCTCATATTTACATTTTCATACCTTTAAATAGACACTGAAACAAACAATATCAATATATATATATATATATATAAGAGTAGAATGCATTAATTCTCAGACGACTCGTCGGGTAACAAGAGTTCAGACCGCAGACAGAATCCCTTTGTCCAAGAAAGACATATTTTAATTGTAAAATGTATTTATAAATGGAGACCAGATGGGACTAATAAACGTCATTTGCACGGCTGAATATTGTTATCATCAGGGCTCAACATGCATGAAAAATCAGTGGAACACTGATGATGTTATGGGGAAACATTAACATGTGTTTTCTCATTTACTGGTGTATGTGTGTGTGTGTGTGTGTGTGTGTGTGTGTGTGTGTGTGTGTGTGTGCGTGTGTGTGTGTGTGTGTGTGTGTGTGTGTGTGTGTGCGTTTCCCACGTAGCCGAAATATGCTGTGACTGACTCCATAACCTGTTGATAAACAATCAGTGTACAGTTTTGAGAATATTTTTCTAACTTTCTAAGTATTTATATTCTGATTCTTTTTAAAAAATACATTTATAAAAATGTATGCAAGGCATCAGGCGTTTTCATCACGTGAAAAGACAGACGCGACACTCGTCCAGGTGATTCACATCGCGTCCCTGTATATGTTGCTTTGCATAAAATTAAACAATATACAGAATAATAATGAATTTATAGATAAAATAGTATGTACACAAACCTCTATTTTGCCGAAGACGTACCAATTTGATTGAGCTGCACTGCTCTCTCCTGAAGAGGTCACAAAAAAGCCTGCGATAAATAACTCAATCCCTGGGTTGTTATGTCTGACTCAGGAGCTGGGTTACACAAAAACTACCCAAACACTGGGTTGTTACGTCTGACCCAGGAGCTGGGTTACAGAAAAACTACCCGAACACTGGGTTGTTACGTCTGACCCAGGATCTGGGTAACACAATAACTACCCAAACACTGGGTTGTTACGTCTGACCCAGGAGCTGGGTTACAGAAAAACTACCCGAACACTGGGTTGTTACGTCTGACTCAGGAGCTGGGTTACAGAAAAACTACCCAAACACTGGGTTGTTACGTCTGACCCAGGAGCTGGGTTACAGAAAAACTACCCAAACACTGGGTTGTTACGTCTGACTCAGGAGCTGGGTTACAGAAAAACTACCCAAACACTGGGTTGTTACGTCTGACCCAGGAGCTGGGTTACAGAAAAACTACCCGAACACTGGGGTGTTACGTCTGACCCAGGATCTGGGTTACACAATAACTACCCAAACACTGGGTTGTTACGTCTGACCCAAGATCTGGGTTACACAATAACTACCCAAACACTGGATTGTTACGTCTGACCCAGGATCTGGGTTACACAATAACTACCCAAACACTGGGTTGTTACGTCTGACCCAGGATCTGGGTTACACTATAACTACCCAAACACTGGGTTGTTACGTCTGACCCAAGATCTGGGTTACACAAAAACTACCCAAAATCTGGGTTGTTACGTTTGACTCAGGATCTGGGTTACACAAAAATTACCCAAACATTGGGTTGTTACGTCTGACCCAGGAGCTGGGTTACACAATAACTACCCAAACACTGGGTTGTTACGTCTGACCCAGGAGCTGGGTTACAGAAAAACTACCCGAACACTGGGTTGTTACGTCTGACCCAGGATCTGGGTTACACAATAACTACCCAAACACTGGGTTGTTACGTCTGACCCAAGATCTGGGTTACACAATAACTACCCAAACACTGGATTGTTACGTCTGACCCAGGATCTGGGTTACACAATAACTACCCAAACACTGGGTTGTTACGTCTGACCCAGGATCTGGGTTACACTATAACTACCCAAACACTGGGTTGTTACGTCTGACCCAAGATCTGGGTTACACAAAACTACCCAAAATCTGGGTTGTTACGTTTGACTCAGGATCTGGGTTACACAAAAATTACCCAAACATTGGGTTGTTACGTCTGACCCAGGAGCTGGGTTACACAATAACTACCCAAACACTGGGTTGTTACGTCTGACCCAGGATCTGGGTTACACAAAAACTACCCAAAAAAATTTACCCAAAAGGCTCAACCCAGAATTTGGGTATATGAAAAATAACCCAAGATTATTTAGTGTTGTTGAGGAGTTTGCGATATAACTCATCAACCAAATACCACTGCCTGATTTGCGCTCCAGTCGTGTTCATGTGGCAGCGGATATTAGGGGAACAAAGGAAATTGCGTTCACCTCTGAGTTTTAAGGGTCATAAAGAGAGTTATTGAAGTCTTTCCTCCGAACCCTTGTCAAAGCGATGACATTGGGCCCCGCTATACGTAATAGACTGTTGGTGAAGAAAGACTAAATTTAGCCAACGTCTTAAACAAGTCCATATGAACAAAAGACATCTGGTCTGATGGAGCCCGTCTGATTCTAGTTCCTAACCTTTGCACGAGTTCCCCTTTAATTTATTTGAATTTAAAACATTGCTTTGGATACATTCACTTGCAAATATACAGTAATGCAATGACAGTAGTTGTTAAGACCTCGTTTTCAAATGCCAAAACAAACAGTGCCAAAATAAATGTTGCAGGAACTCCTTTCCAATCTCATGACCTCCAGCAGGTCTCATTGCATGTTTAAAACAGGACGTGTTTGGCTCTCTTTGCTGCCACTTTTTAAAACTTTCATTGCATAATTGCTCTTAGTGAAGAAACGTCGAAGGGAGTTAAGCAATCCCAACCGTCTCAATGCCTCAATGCACAATGTTTCTGGGCCACGTTGTGTGTTGAGTCAGTGAACTGCTCTCTATCTGAGAAAGAAATGTAATTTGGGGGACAGAGTTATGGATTGCACTGTTCTGCTTTTTCAATATCCGGCCTCAGCTGCACAACGGCGGTCTCGTTGTTGTTTCCAGTGTAAGTTCCCTTGATTTGACTTTGCTATAAAAAAAAACAAAATAAAAACACACTAAAGTTTTGTAGCTACTGCAATACTGTGCCAGAAAACAACTAAGCAGCACTGTAAAATGTTTATAAGCTTGTAATCAGTTTTTGTGTTGATTTTGAGTGATGATTTACTCAGAAATGCACAACATTTGCTGTTTATAATGATGCTGGGTATGGCAGGCTATTGATTCTGTTGTTCTCATATTCAAATAAAACGCCAGATAGTATGTAATCAGCACATGGCGTATGTTAGCACATTTTAAAAATGATGCATAAAGCTGTTTTATATATGTAGACTTCCATGTTGAATTCTGTTTGATGCAACTTTGAAATTGATCTTGAGATTATGGATTTCTCTTATTCATTATCTATTTTTTTTTCTTCTCTATGTCTGAAGGTTGCAGTAATTATCCATAATCCTCATGCTAAGTGTTAACACACTGCTAGAGAAATTTGAAAAGAGAAAATAGATAATTATGGATTAGCACCAGCCAGAAAAGACGCATTGAATTGATCAGAAGCGACAGTAAAGACATTTATAATGTTAAAAAAGATAAATATTTCAAACAGATGCTGTTCATTTGAAGTTTCTATTCATCAAAGAATCCTGAAAAGAAAATCATGGTTTTGACTAAAATATGAATCAGCAGCACAACTGTTTCCAACATTGATAATAATCATATTATAATTATTTCTGAAGGATCATGTGACACTGATGATGCAGATCACAGGAATAAATTACATTTATGTCAAATAAATATTATATACTATTCAATTCATATTTGAAAAAAGTGTTAACATTTTATTTTTATTTGTAATAATATTTCTCAATATTTTTATATATACCGTTTTTACTGTAGTTTTGATCAAACAAATGCAGCCTTGGTGAGCAGAAGAGACTTCTTTTTAAATCATAAAAATATTTTCTATGACAGTGTATATTTTTATATGTTTGTGCAGATGCAATATCAAACATGCAAAATCAAGGCATTGAAAAACCTTTGGACAACTTCAGAAACATACAAATGTTTACAAACCCTGTGAGAATTACAGTTGATTTGAATGTTTTTATAAAAATGGCATCACATTTATTAATATGATTATCTGACATTATAATGATTTTATTCTGTTGTAAGATCACGCACACACACACACACACACACACACACACACACACACACGCACACAAACACACACACACACACACACGCACGCACGCAATGTTCGGGTAGTTTTTGTGTAACCCAGATCCTGGGTCAGACGTAACAACCCAGGGTTTGGGTAGTTTTTCTGTAACCCAGCTCCTGGGTCAGACGTAACAACCCAGTGTTTGGGTAGTTATTGTGTTACCCAGATCCTGGGTCAGACGTAACAACCCAGTGTTCGGGTAGTTTTTGTGTAACCCAGCTCCTGGGTCAGACGTAACAACCCAGTGTTTGGGTAGTTTTTGTGTAACCCAGATCCTGAGTCAGACATAACAACCCAGGGATTGAGTTATTTATCGCAGGCTTTTTTGCGACCTCTTCAGGAGAGAGCAGTGCAGCTCAATCAAATTGGTACGTCTTCGGCAAAATAGAGGTTTGTTTACATACTATTTTATCTATAAATTCATTATTGTTCTGTATATTGTTTAATTTTATGCAAAGCAACATACAGGGACGCGATGTGAGTCACCTGGACGAGTGTCGCGTCTGTCTTTTCACATGATGAAAACGCCTGATGCCTTGCATACATTTTTATAAATGTATTTTTAAAAGGAATCAGAATATAAATACTTAGAAAGTTAGAAAAAATATTCTCAGAACTGTACACTGATTGTTTATCAACAGGTTATGGAGTCAGTCACAGCATATTTCATCTACGAGAGAAACGCAGGACGGCGGTCTAAAGTTAGAAGTTCCCCCACTGAACACGACACGAGATCCGGCACGAGATCCAGCGCCGTTACAGTGGAAACGGGACAACAGAGGCTGGTCCATTACACTTGAATTACTTCTAAATGTTTCATTTTTACTCATAATATTCGTTAAACGAGCTTAAATGTATGCGATATGTATTCAGAACTATATAAAATATGCTATACTGTAAAATATGATTGAAAATAAAGGAATTATCTTGCAAAGTTTAGAGGATTTAAGTTAATTCGTAAACATTAATTAATACACTCTAAAAAATGCTGGGTTGTTTCAACCCAAATTTGGGTCAAATATGGACAAACCCAGCCGTTGGGTAACATTTTTTAATTAAAAATGTTAACCCAACGGTTGGGTTTGTCCATATTTGACCCAAATTTGGGTTAAAACAACTCAACATTTTTTTGAGTGATGTATTAAGTAAAAAAATAAATAAAAGATAGTAGCCTATCTTTTACACTCTAAAAAATGCTGGGTTGTTTCAACCCAATTTTGGGTCAAATATGGACAAACCCAGCCGTTGGGTTAAATTTTTAAATGACATTTTTAACCCAACGTTTGGGTTTGTCCATATTTGACCCAAAATTGGGTTGAAACAACCCAGCATTTTTTAGAGTGTAGTTGTAACAATTTAGTCCAGTGGAGGCAAGTTGAAGTGCGAACCCAAAAGCAATTTATCAACAAAACGTGATCAAACATAAAACAAAGGCATGAAACTGGAAACTCAAAACAAGAACAAGAACATCGACATGAAACTAAGACACAGGGCACACATGATGAGGGCTTAAATACACAGACAACAAGACAAGGAACAGCTGTGAACAATGATCAGACGATTAACCAACGACAAGACACATGGCAGGATCACATGACAAACAGGGAATCACATGACAAGACACAGAAACATGACAATGACAAGAAACAAAACCCAAACCGTGACCCAGATCCTGAGTCAGACGTAACAACCCAGATTTTGGGTAGTTTTTGTGTAACCCAGCTCCTGGTCAGACATAACAACCCAGTGTTTGTGTAATTTTTGTGTAACCCAGCTCCTGGGTCAGACGTAACAACCCAATGTTTGGGTAAATTTTGTGTAACCCCAGCTCCTGGGTCAGACGTAACAACCGAATGTTTGGGTAATTTTTGTGTAACCCAGCTCCTGGGTCAGATGTAACAACCCAATGTTCGAGTAGTTTTTATGTAACCCAGATCCTGGGTCAGAAGTAACAATCCAATGTTCAGTAAAAATGAATCAACCCATATGCTGGGTTAAATAAACAACCCAATTTGCTGGGTAAAAATAACCCAACATGTGTTCTGTCCTATATTATTAGGGTTGGGTTGTTTTAAACCCAGTGTTTTAAAGAGTGAAGGCCCAAACTAAATAAACAAGACCAGAAATCAATTCCATATTGCTAATCCCATCCAAAACGCAATTTGTCTAAGTAAGCGCTCCTCTAACAAAGCTCCATCACATTTCTGGCACGTCTTCAGAGAGGCTTGTCTTTATCCGACGCCTGGGTCGTCTAGAACTCAAGCACAGTGAATTCTCTCTTAAAAAACCCACCCAGGCTTGGACGGATGAAGCGTGTGAACCATCAGGAGTCCTGCAGTGAAGGAGCTGGGATGCGTTCCCAGAGCCGAGGGGAGCGTGCATGTTTGAAATCAGGAAGAGACTCGCTTTTCCTGTTTTTTTGGGCCACACTTTGCATTCAGCATTGCTTCTGTTGGTAGTCAACAAGTGAACAACAGTCAACAGAGGGAGGATATTAGCACATTAATATGCAGATTTGCCTCGCAGAAATACAGCGGGTTGTTGATTGCGAATTCCTGCACTCGGAGTAGATGAGTTGATAATTACCGCCAGATCCGTCAGTACATAAGAGGATGCAGATCAGTGCTACGCTTTGACAGATCGTTAGGATTTTAAACTCCACCTGCTTTTTATTTTCATGTTTTTTCTTGTTTCGCCAAACAAGAAAAGCGTTGCAAAAATGGAAGACGAATAGATTGCCCCCCCGTCTCCCGTCTCCCGAGGGTTCGATGGAATTCCAGCAGTCTTTGGCTCTCGGATATTTGTCATCCCTCATCTACCCTTTGATCCCAGTGCAAATCTTTGCCTTCCAAGCCTCTTTCTCTGCACTCCCTCCCATCATCCATTTCTAATTAAGGCCAGGCTCTCGCTGTAAACTCGCCTTGAGACCTTGAATTTCCTCGGTTCTGTAACCCCAAGGCAAGAGCAGCTTTTGCGTGGGCAAACTGAGAGGATTGAGGAAGATCCACTTTATTTAGCTCAACCTCCAGTAACTATATTGCTATTGGTGAGAATTAATAATGTCATGCAATGATGTCAGGACAGATCGAATGTGGCGGCTTATTTTTTTTATGTTTTCGTTCAACAACTATCAATATTTAATTAGTGTCAGTGACCGTGTAAATTTGAGTTGGATGCAAAAAAAGGATGATGAATTCAATTTTTAATAAATGCATAAAGGGACAGGTTAACCAAAAAATCTTTTTTTTTTTCTGTGAAACACAAAAAAAAAACATTCAAAATAAAAACTACACAAACAGTCGATATATATTTTTGGATTTTCTAATATTCTAATTCCATTTTAATTCTAATTTCTTGCATTTACATTACATTTTTGCATCCTGTTTGCTAACTTCAATCAAATTCAAATTTTTTAAATGTGAAATTGAATGTGCGAATGAAAAGCCAGCATATAAATATTTGGCAAATGCATTTGTGTTTGAAGTAATCAGCAAAGAAGGAAAACAAACAGAATAAAATTATTTCGGTAACACTTTCTATTAAGACTATGCTAATGCATTTGCTTTTTCAATGTTCATGCTCATAATCCATTATACACTGATCTAAGTATTAATTAGTCAGTCTTATGGTTCTATTATTGTATTTATAAAGATGCAACCAGTACGTTAGTTACAATGAATTTTTACTAATTCAGATTTATTTCTGTCAAATAAGTGAATATATTGATATTAATAGCCATGTTGTGTTCTTCTAAATACTTATTGTGAGTGATAATACAGTTACTAACTGCTATGAATGCATCATTGATGGCTTTAAGTAAAGTTAAAACATAGGATGCAATTTTCCTAAAGCAATTGTTAAGAAATCATGAAGATTTTTTTTTCTCATTACACATTTTAAGTTGTTTATTTGTGAATGTAAATAATGAACAAAAATTCCTGTAATAAAATAATTAAGAAAAATCATTAATACAAACAGTTGAAAAAATATATTATTTAATGTTACATAGGCTACTAGCAAAACACTGCAACAATATTTTTTAAAGTATAATTTCAAACTGCTATAAGCAGAAAATATTGATTTTAACAATCAAAATTACCATTCATAACTTCTAATGCAAACACTAGCCATTAAATACACACTAAACACTCCTGGGTCAAAAATAACCTATAGTGGGTTATTTTTTTACCCAACTCCTGGGTTAAAAAAGGGACCAACTTATTTCTGGGTTATTTCAACACAGAAAATTGGTTTATTTATTTTTTACCCAACTTCTGGGTTAAATACCTGACCCAAATGTTGGGTTAAAAAACAACAACATTGAAGTTAATATAACCCAACTTCTGGGTAAAAAAAAACAACCCCAATATCTGGTGAAAAAATATCTGAAAAAATAACCCATAATTTTAACCCAACACAAATAACCCAGAAAATGGGTTGAAGAAGTTTTAGGATGTACTTATAGTATTGTAACTTATGGTATAAATGGGGCTATACTTCATTATAAGCATGGGCTTCACAGAAAGTGTTACCATAATTTCGGTTGAGCTTGCCATGCTGAGGCTAATATCATACTTGTTATGCTAATTTGTCATATTATGCACAAATATTGCGGAAATAAGATGAAGCCTCAAGCAATCGCTTGTAATAATGAAAGTTGATTAATAATGGATTGCATTTGCATTATTTCTTGTGATTGCAAGATCACCAAATCCTGTCACGGGCTGGTTTTAAGTTTGTAGAGCAGTAGAATATTGGTATTGTATCTCTAAGCCCCTTTCACTTTGCACGTTTTACCATTTCTGTGAACAAAATCCAGTCAGAGAACATTTTTGACTGCTAAAATCAACACCTGCACCGTGCTCTTGCGTGACTCCGAGTGCAAGCATGCATTATGCAGACAGTCACCATGACTACAGATGACAGGCATCATGAAAAAGTGTGGGGGGGGGAGAGAAATAATACACATGCACAAGAGAAAGAAAAGTGACAAGCAAAAACCGGAAAAAAATGCATGCTATTCCATTCTTTTATGAAGATCATTTGATGTTTGCACGGCTAATTTTCCAGGAAGCACCAACAGGCCGACCTTTAAAGTCAGATTTCACTTTAAAGGGGGCTAATACACATGCACAAGAGAGAAAAAAGTGAATAAAACCATCAAGCAAAAACAGAAAAAAGTGCATAGCTATTATTCCAGTCTTTATGAGGATCATTTTATGTCTCATCTCTTCCGTGAGCACTTAACAAATTTTTTTTTTTTTTTTACTTTTTACTTTTCCTTTAATCCTCCCTTGTCTGGCTTATGCTACTCTGAGCAATGCCTGAACTTTGTATTTTGAGCACTTCTTGCGTAGTTTTTGCCTCTTCACGATAACTCGCTTGCTTTAGTCCTCAGTTGTAAGTCGCTTTGGATAAAAGCGTCTGCTAAATGACTAAATTTAATTTTTTGTGACTCCGACTGCAAGCATACATTATGCAAACAGACAGTCACCATGACTACAGATGACAGGCATCATGAAAAAGTAGATATCTTTCTCAGAAATTTCATAACACACATGCACAAGAGAGAAAAAAGTGAGCAAAAGACAAAAAAAAAAAAAAAAAAAACAAACATGCTATTCCAGTCTTTATGAGGATCATTTGATGTTTGCACTAATTTTTGACCTTTAAAGTGAGTAGAGTTGCAGTGAGCTCTATATCATAGCTCGCCCTGTCCTGAGTGTTAAAGATCCAGTAAAACAAAGTGCCGTGACCCGGGTTCCCCTCAGTTGTGTGTTATCTCTCGGCCTTGTCATCTCATTCCATTCTCATTCCACACCGCTGCACATGACCTTCCCACAACAATGGAGACGGTGAGCTAAAGGTTTCCCATCCCGTACGCAGGGTTGATGGATGCTCTCTCGCCCAGCGCAGAGCTATAGGACACCGATACCTGGTTTAAAAGCCTCACAGCAAGTGCCAGAGAAATTTAAAACCGGCCAATTAAATAAAAGATCTGATAACGTGCCGAGCCACGAGTGGAATACGGAGAACGGCTTCTGGTTTTATCAACCGTTAAGGTTATTAAACATATGTAGGTCTTTCGTGCTGTGCACCCCCCTATAATATATGTCTTAATATATTGGATTACATATTAAACTCACAATTTTTAAACTTATTTTAAAGTTATTTCTAAAGTTCAGAACGTTCCTCAGAACAGGAATGACCCCTCATGGATGAGTAAAAGCAGCATATCTCATATCCTACTACGTGTTGAATATGACAAAGGCATAAAGATAATGCAGTCCATATAATATTTATACGATTATATGAGTCTACCGCAGGCACCAGGAACCGAGAGGAGCAATTACTCTGTCATGGTGCTCTCAACCCTCCTGAAGGGATCACATTAATCTCATGGAGGACTTCGGAGCGGGGCTGGAAAGAACACTCATTTGTCTAAAGATCTCCCTGAGATTTTCTGTCATAACGATAACGCCAACCCGAGATAATACTGATGAGTTGTTCGCGTGAGAAGGTTTCCTGCACCAATGTGTGATGAACGCCATTAAAAAAATAATAATAATGTGGACACTGGCTCTGCTGTGATCAAGAAATATACATGCATCAAAATATAAAACAACCAATTACATGCATGATTTTATGCATTTCAGAGTTCCCAAAAATGGAAATCTGACATAAAAAAAAAGAAGTTATTTTATAAAATGCATGTATTTATCCTAAATATCATGGATTTTATCCTACGTCAAAGGTGAGTAATTATAAATGCTTATGCTAACGAATGTGACGCCAACTGAAGAATATGTGTATGAAATTCAGTTTGATAAATAGGCAATCATGATTTAGGAATTAATCGCGATTAATCGCATCCAAAATAAAAGTTTGTGTTTACATAATAAATGTGTGTGTACTCTGTATAATTTTTTTCGTATATATATATAAATACACACACATGCATGTATATATTTAAGATTTTTTTAATTTATATATAACATATTTAGAAATTATATATAAATATATATACAGTATAAACATGCAAATATTTCTTAAATATATACATGCATGTGTGTGTATTTATATATATATAAATGAAAATAATTACACACATATGTAAACAAACCATTATCGTGATTAATCATTGCACAGCCCTAATACCGTAATTAATTATATGCACAAATAAGCAATATTTTAACTGCTTTTCAATAATCCCATCACGTAACTTAATACATTTATAATGATTTCCTGACATTAATAATAATAATAAGTGTTGTACAGAAACCGGGACACCACACATGTTTTAGGAAAGTGTGCTGGGATTTCCTTGAGATTAATAAAGACAAACTGCGCTTGAATTTAATTCAATTTATTCAATTTATAAAGAGATATGCATTTAGGAGCATTTCTGTGCATATGGACGTTTTATAGTAACATTTCGGAAACGGTCGTACATTTACATTTAGGATCATTATAGGCACGTATTTATGAATAACGCCCCAGGAAGTAATCCGTAAGGGAATTGAAAAGCAACGAATCAAAGCCAATCAGAACATATTTGATGTTTACAGTTTTTTCCAATTGCTAACACACTAAAATGACATGCACAGCACGATTATTTAAACTGAGCAAAACCTCTTCTCAAGTCTCCAAATGTCTAAACACATTTTCTGCTTTACACACATTTTGCAATTCAAAATGGCACTTTTTAAATGCACTGAACACGGTTCTCTGCATAAGACACAACAATCTGACATAAAGTCACGTTTGCCATTTCAAAATGACACGACATGAGCTGATTGGCCAATACATGTGACCTGGCCAAACACCTCAATGGTTCATTGTTAACACTTAAATCAGGATGTAAGCACTATGAAAAGGCCACTTTATTATTTTTCTTGGCTCTTTTTTTTTTAAATATATATTTTATCTGCAATTTTCTTTTCAAGTTTACAGTTTTTTGGCACTTCAACGCAGTGCTGAAGTGCCAACTAGCCTCTCCCTATGGAGGATCCCTTTACCACTCTACAGATAAAGCGTTGTCAGGATAATTTCAGTTTCGCGTATCTACCCCGAATTGATAAAATAGTCTAAAAATGTTTACAAGTAGTTTGTTACAGCTTGGTTTGAAGGAAATTACAAACCTGCGCACATATATTCAAATGCACATAACTATAGAATTAATTCTTAATGCGCACGTGAGCGCCATCAGTGTTTCTCACAGGTTCGCGTTTAAAGTCTGTGTAGAGAGAACGGTGTCGTCTTAGCAGCCTCTAATGTAATAACAAATTATCCTTTTGACGGAAGTGAATCAATCAAAACTAACTTTAGCTGGAAAATATCTTTATTCAAGAACAGCTATAAAGCCAAAACAATCTGTTACCTTAAATTATCCGTTTATCTCTGTAAAGCTGCTTTGAAACAATCTAGTGTTAAAAGCGCTATATAAATGAAGATGACTTGACTTTTTTGTGAGCATATTTTTGTTCAGTCCAATGAAAATCTATATCTGTGCATATGTTGCACTGACTTGCTTGGTGAAAAATAAAAATGTTTCAACAGCATGTGTGTGTATCTGCAAATATTTCTGTGCATGTGAACAATCTGAAGAATTTTCTACAATTTGAACTATTTTAGTATTATGGCAAAGCATACTAAAGATGAGAGTGTTTTTCATAATGCCCAACAGTGTGCATTTGTTTAGACAAAAATATGGTAATATGAATGAAGTGTGTGCCATTTTGTGCAAAAGTTTGGGTTTTTTTGCAGGATATATGAGGTATTTTGCAGTTTGGGTGTGTGGTTTTGTGAATTGTGTTACGTATTTTAATAAAACCAGCCTAGTTTGCAAAAATTGTGTGTTAGCAATTGGAAAAAACTGTAAGATGCTGTTTCGAATGCATGAGATTTCATTGCGGGCAGGGCTAGAAACTGAGCG
>NC_136885.1:34533496-34675996 GCF_949152265.1 Phoxinus phoxinus | reverse complement strand
TTGAATTGAATTGAATGTGGATGTGGATGAGCGCAAGCAAAAATTTTTAAAAGAAATTCTCCTTTTCTCCTAAGAAAAAATTAAGAATGGCATACGGCATCAGAACAACAATAGAGTGAGTAAATAATAACTTAATTTTCATTTTAGGGTGAACTGTCCCTTTGAGATATTTCTAGAGCTGTGAAACGATTAATCGCATCCAAAATAAAAGTTTGTGTTTACATAATATAATATAATATATATGTGTGTGTGTATTGTGTATAATTATTTTGTATATATAAATACACACACATGCATGTATATATTTAAGAAAAATGTGTTATTTATATATAAAATATTTCTATTTATATATAATATCAATTATATAAAAATATACATGCAGTATATAAATGCAAATATTTCTAAAATATATACATGCATGTGTGTGTATTTATATATACAAAATAATTATACACAATACACACATATCATGTAAACACAAACTTTTATTTTGGATGCGATTAATCGTTTCACAGCTCTAGATATTTTAAGTACATATGTTAGACCAAAGGGGTTCGAGGTATTAGACTGGCTATGATAAGTATGATGACCACTACATTTGAATGTGGATTGGTGTATTTTCTGTAAAGCTGCTTTGAAACGATGTGTATTAAAGGAATATACAAACAAATGTGAGTTCAATTGAATTTGAATTGAACACTCGAGTTACAACCACTCAAAACGGTAAAACTGACATTATAAAACCGACAGCTACAACTCTAAACTCTGATTGGATGAGCAGAGCAGTCGTATACACACGACAGCTCATTAAAACACACTTCTGCATTCAGCGTGTGTCCCTGGCCCAGGAGAACTGTACCGGGATGTGAGGAAGAGGAACCGCGGAGAGTGAGTTAGCGTTCATTACACGCTCCACTAGCTCCAACACAGCCTGTCTCCGAGCGCCCGCCATCAGTCACGCTGACACTGTCCTCACTGCAGTCCTGTAGACACGGACCATCACTCTCACACACAGCTCTGTCCCCCACGGGCCCACAAACACACACACATTACCTGATACACACCAGTCCAGACATATCACATCCAGATATCTGAACACACTAGGGATGATTCCACTGCAACATTTCAGTTTCGGTGCTAATATACAGCTCTGAGATCTCGGCATCGTTACTGAAGCAATGCTTTGATTTAAACAGATATAGACTATTGTGGATATGCATGATAAATGATCAGACAAAAAATGTAAAGGGGTGGTTGATTATGATTTCACTTTTCTAACTGTAGTTAGTGTGTAATGTTGCTGTTGGATCATAAACAACATCTGCAAAGTTACAACGCTCAAAGAAATCGCTTTTTAAGGACTACAAAAAACGGCTGGTAGGAACTACACGACATTCCTCCTGGGTTAGTGACATCACCAACCCTAAAATTTACATAAGCCCCGCCCCCGGAACACGATTTATAGATTATCATGACATAATATGCTAATCAATAACTAGAAGATAACTACACATAAGCTTCATAAATTCATCAACTAACCATTCAGAAATGTCCTGTTCTTCTACATGTTGTCACTTCTTCTTGAGTTCAAAATTAGAATATTGTGAAAAGGTTTTCATAAGCTGTAAACCATAATCATCAAAATTATAACAAATAAAGGCTTGAAATATCTCACTTTGCATGTAATGAGTCCACACTCTTAGAAGAAAAGGTTCTATATAGAACCTTAAAAGGTTCTATAGGCGCTTCGTATTTGGAACCCCTAAAAGGTTCTAACCCTTTTTAAGGGTTCAATCAAAAGGGGTTCATTTAGGGGTTCATTCATTCATTTTGTTTTGTCAAATAATAGCCTAAAGAACCTTTGTGCCAAAAGGGTTCTTTCTTGTCATTATAGAACCTTTTTACCATAAAAGGTTATTTGGAGTTGAGTAAAGAACCCTATGGTTCTATATAGAACCCCAATGAACCCTTTTTTCCTAAGAGTGTAGAACCTTTTAGGGGTTCCAAATACGTAGCGCCTATAGAACCTTTTAAAGTTCTATATAGAACCTTTTCTTCTAAGAGTGCATATAATATATTAGTTTCACCTTTTAAGTTGAATTACTGAAATAAATGAACTTTTGCACGATTGTTTCACCTGTACATAGTTATTATTATTATTATTAATTTATGGGTGGTGGAAGGGAATGCAAACACAATTGTATTGAATTGGACGGCTTAATAAAGTACAAAACAAAGAAAGAAATGAAAACCAACATGTCTTTGTTGATCAGGCCAGCTGTACCTATTCAAAAACCTCGCCAATAACAAATAAATCGACTTCTGGAATCAATAACAAGCCTGACTTCATCCCGTAAAGCACCTGCTGAACTATTGACCATTTAATTCAGTGCAGTTACCGATCAAACTGTGCCACAGATTCAAGAGGACCAGACTCAACATGAGGCCTTTGGCATAATCCCGGCCCGCGTTTGCATGGGATCCTGAGCAGATAGCATTGCCTCTAAGCTCATCATCATTAATTATAGCTCGGCTATCAATATGCAATTATCTCCACTGTCTTCAGCGCTACAGGGGCGGGAGCGGGTAAAACTAAAGCCACGTCACCACCGCGTCGTCTAACTCTGGCTTTCAGCGAACGAGGCTTTCCGATAGCTCACTTCGCATCTATAGCTTGGCAAGGAGATCATGATTGCATTACCTCTTTTCCCAGGTGGGAATGGGGCAGCTGTGCCCTTCAACAAAAGCACTTAACCTGAATTGCTTCGGTAAACACCAGCCTGTGTAAATGGAGCAGGAGGAAAATGCAGCATCAGGGTTGCCCGCCTGGAAATGTTATTGCTTTGAGGTTGTTCTTTCGTTGGAGACTTAAAGGGATGGTTTGGAGTCATTTCAACCTAGGGTCCTTTGCACCATGACCTCGAGCCAAACAGAAGCTTATTTTCCCTTGGTCAAACATTATTAAAGATAGAGCTTATTTAGAGATATCAGCCGAATGGCGTAGTGCAGGCGCTAATGGATCCAAGGTTGTATCTGGTAAATTACCGCAATAATAATGCCCAGAATGGCACCAAACTTCTACAGTACTACAAATAATTTCTGCACTCATAAAACGCAGCATTGGAAAGTGTGTAAGTACATCAGGAGTTTATTTAAAGGGGTCTTATTATTGTCTGAGGTCAACTTAGGATGTTCACTTGGTTTTTACAATAAAAAACATCAAAATTAATAAGTAATAGGCTATTTTCTACCCTGGTTTTCAGCCTAGCTCCTGAAACGCTCAGTTTTTATGTGTGTGCCGCATTGAAGATGTGGAAGTAAACGCCCACTGCTATGATTGGATAACAGTTTTGCATGTTATAATGAGTTTCATTTAATGTGTGAGTCTGTGGGCGGGGCTAAATGGGCGGTGTTGAAGTAGGCGTCGATCTTCTTCTGTGGAGGCGGGGTTTGATACCCTGTGACGTCATAGATCCCTACTTTGAAAAACCTGTCGTTCACTGGGTCTGCTGTCAATAAAAGCTTTTATTGGACTAACAAGGAAGTGTTCAGTTCAGTAGTATGATGACCTCTTATATGTCAAAATCTCAAGGAAAATTTTATTTCTCAGTTCATCACCCCTTTAAATAACACTTTCCTGATGGCTTATGCTAGCGCTAACCCGGACGTCGAGGTCAGTTCCGTGATTTGGGAAAAGCCCGTAAAATCTCACGTGATCACCCGGTGTTGCTGAAAACGTTTTTTTTGGTATATCCAAAAATGTGTATTATTTTTTACGAAGTGTTGACAACTTAGGCCCCATCCACACTACTGCGTTTTCGTTTTAAAAAAACGGAGACCTTTAGCTACGTTTGCACCTCCCGTCCAGACTACAACGGCAAAAACGAAGAAGTTTAGAAACGCTGCCGACCCCGTTTTGCGTTTTGAATCTCCGCAGGGCGTTTTAGTGAAGACGGTCAAAACGGAGGACTTTAGAAACGATGACGCAGAGGCTCACACTCGGCTCTATGATTGGGTGTCATCAGTCATGGCGTACCCTTCCCTGATTCGTCAGCCACCCGTCACATGACCCGTCCCTGGGAAGAAAACCTACAAAAACAGCCTGGACTACGTAACGTTAGTGACTGCAACATGGATAACGAATTACAAGCGTTACTGACGTTGATGTCTTTGCTAGCAGCTGTTGTGCAAGTCAATTCTGCATTTTACAATCTTATCACTGCCTACATGCGCCTGTGTACACCGGCACGCTCATGCCCAGTGTTGGTGAATGCTTACGTGATCCACGTTTTCAGTCGTTTTAATGTGGACGGAGATCAATTCATTAATGTAAAATAATGGCATTTTTTAATAAATAAAAAATAAAGTAATTTTTTAGTTTGACAAAAAACACACAGCAAAACAGCTATAAAGCGTTGAAAAAAAAAATCATCATTTCTGAACATTGACTCTCAGACTTTATTCACTTTTTTATTATTGTTTCAAAATAGAATTAATACAAGTGTAGAATAGTTATAATAGGGTCTCAGTATTACACAGTGTGACAACATGCCCCGCCTGCACAACTTGGATTTAAACCCCGATAGTGTCTTATCTGGTTAGATCAGCATTAAAGAACTGTCTCAACTCTTAAATAACAGATATAAGATTAGAATAATATCAGATTTGTCTAATTTTAAATAAACACAAAAAACTAAAATGAAATATTAACTTAAGAAATTAACTTTTGCTATGGTTAAATAAATGTTGAGTGATATCTTCCAAAGATTTTTTAATTTTGGTGCATTTTTTTCTATGTAGTGTTGATATGGCAACTATAAATACATAAAATTTCGTCATGCTGGCATATGTGGAAAGTTTTAAACCAGTGTGTTACAACCTTTTACTTGTGTGTTGCTCCTACAATGCAGGAGGAATAAAAATAGACAGAAATTAGAAAGTTGTTGATATAAAATGAATGTGGAAAGTTCCTAGAGAAAAAAAAAGTGCGAGTGCATATTGAGATCTTTGACTTTTGATTGGCCAAATAAATACACATGAACAGAACTATCTGACTAGTTTAACTATAATGACTTTGAATATTGTAATGATGTATTGAACTAACCGCTGAACTAAAACTGTCCCGGCGGTTTTCATTTCAGAAATATGGTCACAACGTCCTGCCAAGTTTGAGACTGTTTATAATTTAAGAGGTAACATTATAGGTGGCAAAGTGGGAATGGGACAATTACAGAAGGTGTGAGGGAAAATATTCCAGAGAGGGAACAGATGATGGCAGATGTGCACATACCTTCCCGGAAAGAGTTCAGGAAGAATCACTTCTTTTGTCTCGGCTGTTTATCTTCTCTACGGGTCCTTGTATAGTGATCCAACCATCCCAAAAAATCCGGTTAAAGAAGGAACGTTTGTGTGTCTGGCAAACCTAGCGAAGACAAAAATGAAATATTAATGATGATTTGGAAAGTATAATAATATGCAAGCATGTACCCTCATTTTTTTCTTCTAGTATTAAGTATTTATCCATCTCAAAAACACATTTATAAATATTTAATATGTAAATATAAATATATTTATTAATATTTAAATATGTTTTAAATAATCATATTTTACAATGTAAATATGCATGTTTTATATAATTTGTATGTATAATATTCCTAAATTAGGTTAGATGGATGGATGGATGGATGGATGGATGGATGGATGGAAGGAAGGATGGATAGATGATTGGATGGATGGATGGATGATTGGATGGATGGATGGATGGAAGGATGGATGGATGGATGATGGGATGGATGGATGGATGGATGGAAGGATGGATAGATGATTGGATGGATGGATGGATGGATGGATGGATGGAAGGATGGAAGGATGGATGGATGGAAGGATGGATGGATGGATGGATGGATCGATGGATGGATGATTGGATGGATGGATGGATGATTGGATGAATGAATGATTGGATGGATGGATGATTGGATGGATGGATGGATGATTGGATGGATGGATGGATGAATGATTGGATGGATAGATGGATGGATGATGGATGGATGATTGGATGGATGGATGGATGATTGGATGGATGGATGGATGGATGGATGATGGATGGATGATTGGATGGATAGATGGATGATTGGATGGATGGATAGTAGGGATGATTGGATGGATGGATGGATGGATAGATGATTGGATGGATGGATGGATGGATGATGGATGGATGGATGGATGATTGGATGGATGGATGATTGGATGGATGGATGATTGGATGGATGGATGGATGATTGGATGGATGATTGGATGGATGGATGGATGGATGGAAGGATGGATGGATGGATGGATGGATGGATGGATGGATGGATGGATGATGGATGGATGGATGGATGATTGGATGGATGGATGGATGATTGGATGGATGGATGGATGGATGGATGGATGGATGGATGGATGGATGGATGGATGATTGGATGGATGGATGGATGGATGGATGGATGGATGGATGGATGGATGGATGGATGGATGGATGGATGATTGGATGGATGGATGGATGATTGGATGGATGGATGGATGGATGATGGATGATGGATGGATGGAACTTCAGAAAGTGAACAGCAGTGTTTTACTGTACACACACACACACACACACAAACACACACCCATTGCAAAAATTACATTTCATTGGATTAATCATTCAATTTCTTAAAAATAAACAAGTGACGCATGTGCACTTAATGACTATATTTAGAAATGCAGTTGAACTGCAGATCAATTATTTTTCCATTGTATATTTGCACAATGCGGCGCACAAAGCCTCCTCTCGCGAACTGTCCTTCGGCAGAGAGAACGGACGCTCTGAGGTCAATTATCTGTAGTCTCCGCTCTCTCTCTCAGACAGAAATCAATGAGTGCTCCTGTCACACACTGCTATCTGCACAGCACAAGCCCAAGACTCGGGGACAAGAACAACTTGTTTTTTCCTCTAAGCTGATTGCAGTGAACTGCCTCTCTTACCTTTCCCTTCATCGAAACATCTGCATGACTCAGGGGTGAGGTTACGGCGGGACCGACTCTCCCGTCGCCCCGGGAAATGAAGAGCGGAGACGAGTATCTTTAATCATCCATCAGCTCAGATCAACTCAAGGTCAAGATCAAGATCACACAGTTCCTACTTCAGACGCTCAGTCCTGCTGGCACTCGCTGTGCACTTCCTCGGGCTAATGCATCCCTATTAAAAATAGAACAAAACTAGAATTTATAGCCTATGGAAGAACATTTATTACAACCAGAAATAGTTTAGTGACTATTTAAATACATGTGCACTGTTCAAAGGTTAGGGGTTTAAAACTATTTTTTTTTTTAGTTTTTGAAAGAAGTCACCAAGGCTACATTAATTTGATCAAAAATACAGAAAAAAACTAGCCTGGGAAAACCCAGACCACTTCCGGCAAATTTAGATTTGCTCTGCAAGTGGGTCTGGCAAAGAGCCCATTGAAACCCATTTCCAATCCGCCGAAATCGCGGCACCAATCAGAAACGTTTTACACGATGACGACAGAGCAGAGACGGTGACGCAGATTTTGTACATTACAGACATGGATGCCGCCGTGGAACATCACAACATCACTCGTTCGAATCACTTATCACGTCTGTTTCAAGCGATTTAAAATGGTCATTTTCGTTAACACAAACAGAGAATTGCTGAGAGTCTCGAGATGTTTCTCCGTCGCTCTGCATACGTCATGTCATTCATCGCTCTGATTGGTTTTAGATCTTTCCGACGTCCGTTGGTGACGCCCCTGTGGAAATGAATTGTCTATGGAGCTTTGCCAGACCCTTACTCAGTTACAACTGAGAGGGTCTGGGTTTTCCCAGGCTAGAAAAAAACAGCAATATTGTGAAATATTTTTACAATCTGAAACAAACACTTTTCTATTTGAATATTTTACAAATATTATTTATTCCTGTGATCAAAGATTAATTTTCAGCATCATTACTCCAGTCGTCGGTGTCACATGATCCCAAAAGAACAGCATTTATTTGTCATTATAAATATCCTTACTGTCACTTTTGATCAATTAAAATTTTCTTTGCTTAACAAAAGTATAATTTAAATATTTTATTTTATTTTATATATATATATATATATAGGGGTCATGGCACTTGCATTTTGTTGTCCTATTGTTAGTTTTATTGGTTGTATTGCTCTCCTCATTTGCATGTCGTTTTAGATAAAAGTGTCTGCTAAATAATTAAATTAAAATGTTAATATATATTTAGTGTTGGGTGTAATTAATTACTAAGTAATCTAATGTAATCTAATTACTTATCCCTTGAAAAAGTAAAGTAAGGGATTACTCTTAATTTTTCTGTAATTTAATTACAGTTACTTCTGATGTAATTGTATTAAATACTATATATACAACAATTCTACATTCAACAATTATGGATTTAACATCAAAATTAAATGCTAAAATTTATGTTTTTAATATAACCCCCCTTTACACACGTTGGTCAGTTCAAGAATAACTTATGCAATTATATATTGTTTATTTGAAAGAACAACAAGGGCAGTTTCATGTCTATCCTTGTATTGTTTAACTGGTCGAGGCTGATATATGGAATTTAGAAAGTAATTATAAATAATCCAATAATATCCGAGAGTAATTATTAATCTAATTGCATGGTTAAAGATGTAATTATTATCAGTTACAGTAATTAATCACTTTTTTTATCCAACACTGACTACATATATGAATACTTTAAGTATTTATATTTAAAGTATTGATTTCTTAAAAAAAAAAAAAAACACTACGGATTACAAGATTGTTTTTTTTTTTTCAGCAAGGTCATTTTAAATTGATTAAAAGTGACTATATATATACTGTATGTGAACCTCGGAAAATTTGAATATCGTGCAAAAGTTGATTTATTTCAGTAATTCAACTTAAAAGGTGAAACTACTCATTATGCAAAGTGAGATATTTCAAGGCAAGTCTTTATTTGTTATAATTGTGATGATTATGGGTTACAGTTTATGAAATCCCAAATTCAAAATTAGAATATTGTGAAAAGGTTTTCATAAGCTGTAAGCCATAATCATCAAAATTATAACAAATAAAGGCTTGAAATATCTCACTTTGCATGTAATGAGTCTATAATATATTAGTTTGTGTTTGAATTCCTGAAATAAGTGAACTTTTCCACAGTATCGAGTTTCACCTGCATGTATATATATATAATTAAACTAGTACTGAGGAGTCTTCAGCCGCTGGCAATCTAGGTTTGGTGAGTCTCGTGTCAGGACTGGATTAGCTGACCTCGCAGGTTCGGATCTCGAGGGACTTGGCACAAACTCCTCTGGGAGTTAAAGTCTCTCTTAATTCATCTTAAATCCCGCTGACAACTAAACTTGGCACAAATGTGAAAAGCCGACACTTCTAGAGTTTGGCAGCGGAAATGAAGTTGAACCCGGGGTGAAGCGCACACAATACTCAGCACTCGAGTCAATGAGACGAACCGGGCAAAACGGCTCTAAAAATCTCAAGCTGGAAGTCTGATGTTTGCTCGTCTACTTGATAAGAAATGAGTTTCTCGTGGTAAATATACCCTGAATTAATTGCAAAGGGGAAAAGCTTTTTGACTAATACAAAATTCATTTGCAAGTTTATAATTACTACACATGACAACAAATCTTTCCATTTACACAATATAATTTCAGTAATGTAACTGGAGACTAATGATGCTAATTTATGGACTACATTACGTTATTTAACAGACTAAGGGGACAAAAGGCCTCAAACATTGATTTGCGTCCCTTATGTGGAAACACAGACAAAAACCTTGTGTTTAAAAGCCTTACAATGTGTCCAGACCAGCTAAAGGGCAGCCGCACTTATAAACAACACGTATACCTGTAATTCTCCAAACTAGTCCATTATGCTTGAAATAAAATATGATTTTATGTTAAAAAACACACACAGTTCATGACATTTCTATTAGCAATGTACAGCTAATGGCTCTTTTGCTAATGGGAACATTAGACACACACATTCCTCAAGAGCGATTAAAAACAAACATTCGTGACGCTCAAATGTACATTTTCTACGAGGGCGTGATGAACGTTAAACGGGATTTCCAGCATCTCCCCCGCAGGAACGCATACAGACACATGCATTAATTATTGAGAGCCACGAGACCCAGTCTAAGCCAGATAAATGTGTGTTTGAACTTTCCCTGCGCTCTCCAAGCCATTTAGCAAGAGTAAAGAGCACCATCATCGAAGTTATCATCTACTTTATCTCTCGAATGTGTTATCCGTCTGTCTCTAAACGCAAACCTGATCCTCTGATGTTCTGCAGGATGAAGATTACTGAGCTTTTAGGTTCGTTTAGATCAGACGTTTCATTTCACGAGATGTGTCCTCATCTCTTAAAACAAAAAGTCTTTTTCACTTCCAAAAATGGTCAATTTAACTGTATTTTACTGTAAAATTACATTAAATGTATACAGTTAGTATCACAGTTATTTACCGTGTATAGTACGGAAAGTTTTTTTTTACCAATTAACAGTTTTTCACCGTAGCATTTTTACAGTATTTTACCGTTAAAATCACGGCTAAGCCCCACCCCCCTTATTTACTGTTGCTATGTCCGTCAATTTCATCTGGGCTCTGGTTTGGTATCAACATGGCTTATGCTGTGACGCTGTTCCTGCTGACATTTTATCAAACTTTTATAAAGCAGCAAATAAAGTGTCCGATAGAAGTAGGCCAAGGTGGCTGCAATATGCGTTCGAAGGCTATATTCAAGACACACCGGTGAAACGCAAGCAACAACAAGGCATCCAAATAGAGGCAAAAGCATAACGGTCACAGTCAAAAAATTACCCACCGCATATCCTAATGGAGACGGAGGCTGGGACTCACAATATCACGAGAAACACTGTTCATGCAAAGCTGGGTCTCTATTTACTTCTATAATCGTTATTACAAAGCAAACGGACTACGCGAGTATAAAGTTGTATTTATTAGCAGCGTGATGTGCTAGCGTATCAACAATTAGGGTAGAGAACCGAAATCATAACCTAAACCAGCATAAAACTGTCTAACTAGTATAACTTCACAGTAAGGTTAAAAGGTAGAGCACTTAAAAGGTAGAGCACACAAAAGTGTGTTGTTGATCTTGAGGGGTTTCGCTGACTGAGGACGTCCACACAGTTTAATCCAAAGACGACACTTGTCAGGATTTGACTTCGGTTTTGGGAAGGGAAAAAACGGACACCCCCCTCCAACCTCTCTGGGAAACGCGTATCTGTGTTACAAATGCCCCAGGCACAACGTTTAACCATATTTTTGATAAAACTACGACGGTAATAGCCTGCCGAGACCAAATATATGAGACGCCTGTGTTAAAGTCAATGGAGAGCTGTGAAAAAGTGTCGGACCGCTGTGGGAGCTCGTTCTTGGCTGCGCTGTGATTGGTCAATCTACATTCTAGGGCGTGGCTTAGCCAAAGGCGAATTATCAAAATATTCAAACTGTTCCCTCCAGGTCCATGTGAGAACATTATCTGAGTCTGACATTGTAATATATTTAGCTCTGGCAGCGGCTCTTATGTAAAGCCCCATAAAGAGACTTTATCCCCACAACTGGCCCTAATAAACTTTAAGACCTCTATCTTAAATTGTTATTCGGCGCACTTAAAAGAAACCCAAGCATGTGTCGAGAATGAAACCCTTTGATGCAGTGATTTTTAATTATTTATTTCTATTAAGCAGTCTCCAGTCTCCCTGCATCGCAAAACTACAAAGGCAAATGTCTAGCATTACTTATATCAGAAGTAAAACTAAGTGCTTTACATTTTAGATAAGCTGTGTAATTTATAAACAATCGAATCAATACTCACTGATGTCAGGAGCCTAGTAGAAACATGCACATAAAACATGTATCTAAATATGGCTAAAGATGATCTAATCTACTAGTAGTCATCAATTTAAGCGCTTAGTTGACTAATCGTGCGTTTATATTTATTAGTGTTAATAAATAGTATATATATTTATTACGTCACAACGCTAACTGGAGGCAAAACAGAGTGAAAACTGGAGGCGGCCAATACAAACCAGCACAGATTCGGCTACATAATAAGGAGCTTAAATTATTATTATTATTATTAAATGTCATCTTGTTGTGTTGTTTGGTTCTAGAATCGACGGAGTACAGCCTCCAATTTTAAATTTTATCGCATAATGTTTTCTAAATTATTGTGATTATTTGTGAATCATCTATGATTGTAGTTTTGATTGATTGGGACTAGACTTTTTGAAGAACCCGGTAAGAAAGTGTAATCAAATACATATTTAAAAACTGAATATGCTGTATCTGGATTCTTTATTTCTAGAAAATATTCACATAATTAAGATCGCACCGTATTGTCACTCTTTACATCGTCGTCTTCTTGGCGCTGGGTATGCAGAACCTCGGGTCGCACCACACAAGTCTTGTACGTGAGCATTTATCACATTATTAGCATCTAAATATTTATATACTCTCGGTTTCTCTTTACGCTCAGTTTCTCTCTTGGGTCGGTGTAGAAGTCAGGCACTCGACCGGAGGAGGTGCTAACGTTAATCCTGTCAGATCGTCCATCATTGAGTGAGCGTGTACGGGTCGGCCAATCTGGTTCCGTCCGTTAAAATTAACTTTTGCAAATAAAAATCGCGGTCCTGGACAGTGAGTGAGCTCGCACATTCAGATAAAATCGGATTTTCTCCAGTCATTGTTAAAAAACAAGCTAACAAAACTGGCAAACTAGCGTTAGTGAAGCGGCCAGAGGGATCGTTCCGCCTCCACCTAAGCTCCGCCCACTAAAAATTGTTTACTAACTGAAAAGTGGTCTATTCACCTTTGGCTAAGCCCCACCCCCCTTAGTTACTGTTGCTACGTCCGTCAACTTCATCTGGGCTCTGGTTTGGTATCGACATGGCTTATGCTGTGACAGCTCTTCCTGCTGACATTTTATCAAACTTTTATAAAGCAGCAAATAAAGTGTCCGAAGTAAGCAAAAGCGGCTGCAATATGCGTTCGAAGGCTATATTCAAGACATACCGGTGAAACGCAAGCAACAACAAGATCCAAATAGAGGCAAAAGCATAACGGTCACAGTCAAAAACTGAACCACCGCATATCCTAATGGAGACGGAGGCTGGGACTCACAATATCAGGAGCAACACTGTTCATGCAAAGCTAGGTAGGTATATTCACTTCTATAATCGTTATTACAAAGCAAACGGACTACGCGAGTATAAAGTTGTATTTATTAGCAGCGTGTGCTAGCGTATCAACAATAAGGGTAGAGAACCGAAATCATAACATAAAACTGTCTAACTAGTATAACTTCACAGTAAGGTTAAAAGCTAAATGTATCTTAGAGCAAAAGTGTGTTGTTGATCCTTGTTGAGGGGTTTCGCTGACTGAGGACGTCCACACAGTTTAATCCAAAAACTTGTCAGGATTTGAAAAAAAGGACCCCCCTCCAACCTCTCTGGGAAACCGTATCTGTGTTACAAATGCCCCAGGCACAACGTTTAACCATATTTTTGATAAAACTACGGCGGCAATAGCCTGCCGAGACTAAACATATGAGACGGCGGTGTTAAAGTCAATGGAGCGCTGGGAACAAGTGTCGGACCGCTGTGGAGCTTGTTCTCGGCTGCGCTGTGATTGGTCAATCTACATTCTAGGGCGTGGCTTAGCCAAAGGCGAATTGTGTCACTAGTCACTACTAGTGTCATGAAAGACAATGTTTAGATAGACCGTAAAAGAAAACTTTCAATGGTGGACGGGGTCATCCCTCTAAATTAGTGTGACACATCCCTCCCACAACCGTCATTAAAATTTTGTGAGACTCATTCCACAGTAGATCTTCTCTTGGCTCGGACCAGACGGGATAGCCTTCATTACTCATTACTTCATTGCCGTCGCGTGTCGGTTTATGGGTTTTTCCCCTCTGGACCACTTTAGGTAAATTCTTCGCACTGCTGACCGGGAGCGACACACAAGCCTTGCCCTTTCAGAGATACTCTGACCCAGTCTGGCTATCACCAGACCAACGCTGAATATTTTACGATTGAACATTAGTCTGGGGAGTCTGCTCTGTATTTCTCACTATAGAAATGACAAAATGTTCGTCAAAAATGTACATTTACACACAAACTGACCAGCAACTGCAACTTTCAGACGCCATTGTTCTTTATTTAGCTCAACTGTCACAGAACGGAAAGCATAGGATTGTGGGATATCATCAAAGGCAGGGAAGGATTCATCTATGCTGCCTTTAAAAATCGATCAGATGAAGGTTATCAGACAGTGTGTGGAGCGAACATTGGATTCGGACGTGCCTTGATGCCTTCTTGGAGTGAGTCCTCTGAAGGCAGCACTTTTAAAGTCTCCCTGTGGAGAAACGTTTTTAATGTTGTTTATATGTATTAGGGGTGTGCAAAGCAGCCGCTATTTGTATCTGTATTTGTATTTGTTGAGGGGGGAAAAGTATTTGTATTTGTATTTGTATTCGGATAAAATTCAAAATAGGCGTAAAAAAAAATTTTTTTTTGCGTTACCCTTCTAATTTATGTTATAGTGTAAGTATTCTTTAATTATATCCATTATAATAATTATGTATATGCAATATTGGTTGATGTTTTTCCATAAATAGCCTACAGCAATGAAACAATGAACGTCATTTAAAAGAAAATATCATAACAGCCATACCTCATCCGAGGTTAAACCAACAACTAAAATACCATTGTAAACATTATGAAGCATACAGCCTACACCTTGCTGTCTGCAAAAGACAGAGTAACTTAAACGTACCATATAACTCCCACACGTGCATACAATTCGACACAAATACACAAGCATTTTTAAACTTTTTAACCGAACGTTAACGTTACTCTGTCAACAGCCTATTGTCTAAATTACCGCGCTAAACAGCTGACGTTACGTAAACAGAGCGAACACGAGAGCACCCGACTGCAGACGTCAATAATGCAGCGTAATGGAATAATCTCCCGATCAAACTCCGCTTCCCGAAAGTTATAAACTGCCCCAGGAACCCAGTTAAGGTACAGAAATCTATTCAACAAAAATAGTGATGGAGTTAAGAGTTTTTTCGCTCTCTGTTGCTGTGTGGAACAGCCTGTGTCCGTCACTCACTCACTCATCCGGGCGTCGTGCACTGCGGTCTCATGAGGAAACACAGCTTTTTGATATTAAGTTTTTTTTGTTCCCGAATACAAATATTTTTTAAAGTATTTGTTCAAAATACGTATTTGTAAAAAACACGTTATTTGTGCCTTTCCGAATACCGTATTCGGGTTCGGCTCCACCCCTAATATGTATCTATGTGGTGTTTTTAATATGCTTATGTGTAAATTCATAAGTCGGAAAGACCGTCTCAAAAACACGGTTTGAAATCGCTGGTGTTTCTGACGTCACAAACTACCTTGTAACCAATCAGATCAACGTGTGATCATCAACCAGTGGATCTCTGAGTGAGTGAGTGGAGGCGGGGCTCATTTGCATATTCATAGAACCGCGAATACTAAATGAGACAAGGGTGTCGAGTTACATTCAAGATATTTTAAGGCATAAATAATTTTTTCCAAGGATTTTTTTTTTTATATATTTAATTTTACTGATCAAATATGAGTTTTAAGGGTTAGAATGATTGACTACAGGGGGACTTTAATTTTTCAGGCGCAGCCATAGATTACGAGAACTGATTGCTTACCTCCAGACCTTAATATGAAGCCTTGTTAGGAGATGATCAATGATATTCACAGGCTTCACCATTGACTTGTCATAATATTTAGGCTCATCAGTGTATATGTATAATGTATTTATTACACTGGGTCAAATATTCAGTTTTTAATTACACTGAAATATATGCTATATACACAATATATATCATATATAGCCTATGGTATACTAGGTTTTGGAACAGAGCCATAGAGACATATACGATGCACAATATGAGAGGTAATCGTGGTGTATACACCATATCTTTAGCTATTAGCATTTCCAATGTCGACTTTTGACTGCATTTTATTCTTTTAAGCATGAACGAGAATGAGATTTTGGCCTACATCAATAAATAGCGCAGTGAAATGTCAGCAGAGCCCTCATATGACCCTGAAACAGGAATCTGGTGTTAAACTGTTCTGACTCCATCAGCAAACCGTTATTGCAATTGTGCTGGACTGTAAAATAAATGCCCCCATTTTGAGCAAAATGAGATTTCTATTTTTTTTTTTTTTTTTTCAAAATCCATTTTTCAACTTGAGCACAGGCCTGCTGATGGCTTTACTTGTGGAGAAGAAAATAACAGTTGCCAATCACTTTCCACTACAGAAGCTGTGAAATAAAGAGTAAAAGCATGGCGTATACTGCAGTGCAAGTGCACTACTGTTCTTCTGTCGTACCTGAGCTACAATTCTAGCATTTGGAGAGTGGGATGAGGCCATTATTTTAAATTAGATTTCCTTTTTTTATTCCCCGATTTAGCTGCGATTTGATCATGCACAAGTTCAAAAGGCAAGACAGATGGATTATAGCTGAGGAGAGTCAGTGCAATGCATTTTCATCTGCTGCCATCCAACAGACTCAACAAGAGCAAATAAACATTGCAAAGTTGTTTAATTTTAATTGACTTCAGAGAACCATGACGCTACTGCTCTCTGCTGGGTAAACATTGCACTGCATTCCTCTAAAATGTCGTTTTTATACACTAAAAAATGCTGGGTTGTTTCAACCCAAATTTGGGTCAAATATGGACGAACCCATCCGTTGGGTTAACATTTTTAATTTAAAAATTTAACCCAACGGCTGGGTTTGTCCATATTTGACCCAAATTTGGGTTGAAACAACCCAGCATTTTTTAGAATGTATAATCGTAGGCTATTTAACCCAACAGTCGGGTTATTTCTAGAAATTACCCAACAATTTTATAAATGACCCAATATTTTTGGAAAATAACCCAACACATTGACCCAATATGTGCAACCCATCGGTTGGGTTAAATAAATAACCCAACGTTTTTCACTGTGTAGTTTAAGATGACAAACCAGAAAAAGAAATGCACAAAAAATGCTGAACATCAAAACACAATTTCAAAGAATGCTTCAGTTATTGTTAAGAAATGCTGTTGATATTTAGTATTGTGCCGCTTTATTGTTGTGAAACGTGTCCACAGTCTGACGTTAATGCAATCAACTACACCAGTTGTAATTGAAAATAGACCATTTTAACTAATATTTGTGTATGCCATGTATTTTTGCGGCAAAGTCACTTGCTTTGATATCTTATATTTCCAATGAAATACAGTTATGTGCATTAGTGCCATTTCAACTTTTGTTAAATAAGAAAAGTACTCTAAAAAATGCTGGGTTGTTTCAACCCAATTTTGGGTCAAATATGGACAAACCCAAACGTTGGGTTAAAAATGTAATGTAAAAATTTAACCCAACGGCTGGATTTGTCCATATTTGACCCAAAATTGGGTTGAAACAACCCAGCATTTTTTTAGAGTGAAATTGCATTTTATCTTTAATCAAAACATATATTCAGTTCATGTTTTTAAGTAACCATACAGATTGGAATTCGTATTACATATTGAAATCACTTTTCCTTAAACACTGGAACCCATCAAAACTGAAAATTGAAAATATTGCAAATATTCCTCTATTTCACACTCAGCAGAGCAGAAATGAGATGCTCCGTCACGCCAACACCACATAAAAAGCAATTTCAAAACAAACACACGTCCGCCTGGATGAAATAATGGTTTCACTCAGGAGGCTTTACTGAAACAATCATGAATCAGAGACGCTTTCAGGACAAAAAGTTACAAATCATCAGTGTCACTGCGACTGCAACCCTCCCATATGTCATCACTACAATGCAAAAAATCATCATGATTAATATGAAAAATTATAAACATCACAGTAATGTCTATTGTAGTGTCTTTGCTACAGTAAAATGATGCTGCTTAACTTCTTGTGCGAATCAATGGGAATTACAGAAAAACTTTCACTTAATTGCCATAAAAATAAGGTCTGATTCATTTATGCAATATTCTTAAAAATATGCTTGATTTTTTTGCAAAATGTTCTTTCTTATTATGCATAATTTGTGGGTTGTAATGTGACCTGAACATGTGGACTAAATTATTTAAAAAAACTTTATTTTGAAAAATTAGAATATGGTGCAAAAGTTCATTTATTTCAGTAATTCAACTTTAAAAGCTGAAACTAATATATTATATAGACTCATTACATGCAAAGTGAGATATTTCAAGCCTTTATTTGTTATATGATTATGGCTTACAGCTTATGAAAACCTTTTCACAATATTCTAATTTTGAATTTGGGGTTTTCATAAGCTGTTTGTTTCATAAACAAATAAAGGCTTGAAATATCTCACTTTCCATGTAATGATAATATATTAGTTTCACCTTTTAAGTTGAATATTGAAATAAATGAACTTTTGCATGATATTCTAATTTTTCGAGTTTCACCTGTATTGTATTTGGCAATAAATTATATTTAAATTACATATTTGTCATATTGTCAAGATGTTAGAAAGGCTTTCAAACCCGATCGCTCAACATGATTGACAGGAGGAAACTGCCTCAAACTCCTCTGATTGGCTGAGCAATAATGTCCGAGCGTCCGGTTGTGTTGTGAGCTTTACAGAGTCTCGTTCTGTCACACACACACACACACACACGTGATTTCTCAGGACACATATTTCACTGACTCCTGTCAGGCAGTATAGGGACATTTTCTGCAAACTGATCCATAAAAAACTCCCTTCCAGCACTTTCATGTTGGAGTTGTTTGGGGGGGGGGGGAAGAGGCATTATCTCATAAAATCAAGTAACAGTGACAGCAGTGACAGATTCATTCCTCCCGAGAGACTACAGAGCAAAGTCTCCCTGGTAAGAAGCTTTCATTTCTCTTTCCGAAGAGCCACATTACCGTCACCGCCTGCTTTTATCCTGCAGAAGAGACACGATGTGTTTGTCTGCAGTTCTGCCGTGTCTCTTGTAGTTCAAGCGTTTGTCGCCACTCAATCACAGCCTGTGCACCAGTCACTATTGTCTTCAGGTTACAATTGATTTTTTGTGAACTGAATTTGAATTGAAGTGGCCAGGATTCAGAACTGTAGAGTTTAAGGAAATTGAATTAAAATGGAATGAATTCTAAGAAATTCATAACTTCTCAGTAAGTGCACTATCATTATAAATAACACTTTTTTTTCAATAATACCGGTTAATTTTATACTACAATTTACCCGTAGACTTGCTGTTCAATACACAACATATATATATAGGCTACTTCCAGATTATATTCAGAATTAATGTTTAAAAATAATTAGCCGGTATCTTACATTTTGTTACAAAACAAATAATGCCATTGTTAATTTGAACTATAAAGTGCATTTATTCCCTGATATGCAGAATATATTAAAGAACTGATTATATATTTAGTTTACGTTGGTGAATCTCTTTTATTAAGTTTAAATCTCAAGTTTAATACTGTCAAAAAGTTTACTCATTTTAATTATATATATATATATTCATTCATAAAAATTGTATCTATTCAATTTAAAATAATTAAATATAATATAATATACTTATTCATTTAAATATATTCAGTAATTTATTCAGTAATTAAATATATATATTATATATATATTTATATTTTATTTAAATATATATATATATATATATATATTCATTTATATATATATTATTATTATAAATGCAGAATTCATTATTTCTGCATTTATAAATATTATAAAAAAATATAAATAGTATATATATATATATATTTAATTATATATATATATATTAATTATATTATATATATGTATTAATCACATCCAAAATAAAAGTTTGTGTTTACATAATATATGTGTGTGTACTGTGTATAATTATTTTTAAATACACACATATATTTAAGAAATATTTGCATACACTGTATATATATTTATACATACATTATATTATATATAAATATACATATTTTATATATACAACACATTTTTCTGAAATATATTCATGCATGTCTGTGTATTTATGTATACAAAATAATTATACACAGTACACACACATATATTATGTAAACAAAAACTTTTATTTTGGATGCGATTAATCTTCGGCCAGCACTAATATATATAATAATTTTTTTTATTTCATATATGTTTCAATTTATTTAATAAATTATGCATGCATATATATATATATATATATATATATATATATATATATATATATATATATATATATATACATTTCTTTGTATAATGAATTCTGCTCAGCCCTGGCCTGGTGCGTATCATCTTGAATCTGTCCTCACCTCAGAGAGCAGATCAAGCTGACAGTGTTGTGGACGGAAACACGGGAAGACCTTCTTAATGACTCAATCACACCGGATAAACCTGCAAACAAGAGGAATCAGACACGGGCAGTGTAAGAGCGCCACCTTGTGTTCCAATCGCATAATAACACCATTTCAATTTGATCCCTATCCACCTTTTTCCTACATCAAATGATGCTTTGCAGTGAATTATATGGGAGTAACTTTGGTTAAACTCTAAACAATCAGTGAAAGGTGACGCAATAATCAGCATTTTAAAAAAACTGGGTATGAGATGATATTATTATTCTGACCCTTCAACCATCGAACATTAAAAGGACATTTGTAAAGGAAAAGTGTAAACGCATTATCAAATCACTACAACAACAGACCATGAATAACCCCAAAATGTCGATTACATACTATAATATATAAAAAATGTAATTAACTGGAATATTTCAAAGTGACAATAAATATTGTATTTACCTGCGAGATTCTTAGTGCATTCCTGAATTATTCATGGGATATCTTGTAAATTAAATTGGGAGAACAGACCACAAACAGTCAGAACGCATATGTTGTCTCTGTTTCATATACTGTAGTTTACAGCGCATTCAGTCAAACTGCAGGATAAGGATTATATAACGCAACCGTATGATTTGAAATGAATTGTTTCAGTGGAAGTTCCCTAAAGTTCCTCCCATAATCTAAAGTGCAGCTCGTTAGGAAAAAGATGGATAGGCTATATGAATAAATCTGATGTTGTGTGCATTGCCCATAATCATTCTGTGCTGCTTTTTGTGCTTTTGGATTCTTTTACTAAAAAGTATCATGGTATTAGAATGGGTCATTGTTTTTGTTAACTAAAAATTAAATTAAAATGAAATCGATTAAAACCACTAAATTGAGCAAAAAATTGTAATCTAAATTTAAAATGAACAATGTAATTATAAAAACATTTATTTTTAACATTTTATATAAAAAATGTATGGACGCGTATACCATAATAATGCCATTTATTCTTTTATATAAACAATATTTGATATATAATATCTATATTTCTTCTCAGTATCCTTTTTTTTTTTTTTTTTTTGGAAAATCCAGCTTGCAAATCCAGCTTTTAATGTTGTTTTTATGTCTATGTGGTGTTTTTAATACGCTTTAAGACAAACCATGTGTAAGTTCATAAGTCGACAGCATTGCTGAGTATTTTCTGCTTAAAACTGCAGTGAACCAAAGACAGTCTCAAAAACACGCTTTGAAATCGCTGGTGTTTCTGACGTCACAAACTACCTTGTAACCAATCAGATCAACGTGTGATCGTCAACTAGTGGATCTCTGAGTGAGTGAGTGAGTGAGTGAGTGAGTGAGTGGAGGCGGGGCTCATTTGCATATTCATAGCACCGCATATACTAAATGAGGCAAGGGTGTCGAGTTACATTCAAGCTATTTTAAGGCATCCAGATTTTTTAAAACACGTTAAAATATGTTATTTTTGGTGATCAAATTTGAGTTTTAAGGAATACAATGATAGACTACAGGGGGACTTTATAAAATTGCTTTTGCCATTGTTTTATAAAAATCAAAAAAGCCACTCAGAGCTCTTGGTAAAATGACTGTAATGCACAGCCTCGAGTGCTTGAAATTTCCACAGTGATTTCTCATTAAGCATTACTTGTGTCTCCAGACTCACTGACTCCAGCGCAGGTAAATGCATCTGTGCCACTTGCAAACTAACAAAAAAACCATTCAAGATTATTGTAATACTCATTAACGTACTCTTTACGGCTTTGTTCAGTCATTACACAAAGTAAACATTTAAACATTTTCTACACCGTAAAGCCATAGCATTGTGAAAGGCAGGCATTTTCCTTTGTCCGTAGGGTCTGGAACAATCTCAAATGAGCACATTACCCGCAAAACGCCTCAGGAGACTCTCTTAATACAGGTCTCTTTGTACATGACTGAACACATAAGCCCCATGAAATCCGCTCTCTGGTATTTTTAATAGAAACATGGGCGTTCTTATTTTGGCAGAGGTTTATGGCTGGGGTTGAGGACGCATGTTAAAATAAATATCAAGCTTCTCCTCACATGGCTTTGTTTGAGAGAAATAAAAGATGATATCCATTAATTGCTGACTGATTTGTTCGTCATTTCCATGCATTTGCTAATAAAGTTTACAGAAGGTGTGTGTGTAGGTCTGTCCTCTTCTCAGCCGCAAATCTAAAACCTTCCTCACCAAGGTGTGTCTAATTAAAGCCAGTGCTGTAATACCAGTATCAATGAGTCAATGATGGAGGTGAACCGGCCTTTGAGTTCCACTTACTGTCACCGTACAAGGAACTGTGTGGAAATGTAACTCACCATCAGGATCCAAACACGTGTGACTTTCTTTCCGCCGTGATATTTTGTAGAATGTCGATCTGCTCTTTTTTCTCTCAAATGCATGAGGTCGTGTGTCAAGATCCTAAAAGGACACACACACACACAAAAATATAAAATTATTATAAATGCTTTCTATACAATTCATACACTATATTCCATATATGAAGTCATACGATAACTGTGAGAAAAAGACTAAAATGTTAATTATTTTCTTTTTTGCAATACTTACATCAAGTGTCACTTACATTAAATATGCAATGCAAACGATAAATATATATATATAGAGTCACGTTGTAGGTAGAAAGGCAAATAGGCTTTAATAACAGATGAAAATAAAGATTAACAGCTGTGGTGATTAACGAGTGTCCATGGTAACTGATTATGGCAGGAAAACTAACGTAATGAGTGATTCTGGTGGTGGTCCAGAACCCAGTCAGGATGAAGGCCCACAGCGGATTCGACGGATCGAGGAGCCAGGATGGAGTTTCGGCATATGATAGACGGAGATGAAGCCGTAGTTAGTGGAGGCCACGGGGCAGGCGGATAGCAGATGGGGAAAACCGACACCGGCGGTCCTGGAGATCGAGACGGAGCCGCAGCGACGAGTGTCCGAGGAGGAACCAGCGTGTCTGAGGACCGAAGTGGAGCCAGAGGGAAGAATGCCTGTGGAGCCGAAGGGGTGGAGAGACTTGAAAGTACGCGGCGCAGGCAGGGTGACGGCTGACAGAGGTGGAGCCGTAAGGACGACGGCATCTGGTGGAGCCGTAAGGACGACGGCATCTGGTGGAGCTGAGGGAGGGAGGAGCCGAGGCGGAGCCAAGCATGAGTCCTGAAAAGTGAAGCCAAAGCGTCTCGATCGGCCCCGGTTGGCTGAATGCAGTATAGATCACAAGTATAGTATAGGCCTTCTCCATGTAACGTAATGGACGTGAGACAAACGAAATAAAATTACACTTCAAATAATTTTTTTCCAAAGATGGTTTCTGTCATTTTAAGCAGTTTTTATCATGTTGATGTTAGTTCAAGAGTTCGTTCTTTAAATAAGTTTGGTTTTATTTAGTTTTCTGATGCCATAAAAACGGGGAGTGTGACGTCAAGATTGACAGCTGTGATTGACAGCTTCTCTGAGTGAAACGGTCACTGAGGCACCAGCGGACTTTTTCCGGGATCTTCGGGAGGAGATTACAGCTTAAACTTTAATTTATACATTAATTTCCATAACTGTTTATTTCACACCTACATAATGAGTTGTTCTGCAGTAAACTGTACTAACCGATTCTGCGGGAGTTTGGGTGGGACCTTGATATCGCGGCTCCACTTCGCGCTCACAACTGCACAGACTCGAGACTCAAGCTGCCAGCGCCATATTGGGACACCGGCGGCTTCACTTACTACTACAGTGGAAAAGAGTGAAGGTGCATTGTCCAAACCTTTCTTTACAGTCTATAGATCGACTAGCTCGGTCCGCGACGACAACACAATTACACAGGACGATGATACATTTATTTCCGTCCTTCGGATGAGACGTTAAACCGAGGTCCTGACTCTCTGTGGTCATTAAAAATCCCAGGATGTCCTTTGGAAAAAGAGTAGGAGTGTAACCCCGGCATCCTAGCCAAATTTGCCCATTGGCATCTGTCCGTCATGGCCTCCTAATCAACCCCATATACTGTTTGGCTTCATCACTGTCTCCTCTCCACCAGTAAGCTGGTGTGTGGTGGGCGTTCTGGCGCAATATGGCTGCCGTCGCATCATCAAGGTGGAGCTGCACACTGGTGGTGGTTGAGGAGATTCCCCCTTCCATATGTAAAGTGCTTTAAGTACCTAGAAAAGAACTAAATAAATGTAACAAATTATTAATTATTCTATTTCTGGGCAGGATAAGCGGTGATGAAGACAATATTGCGCGGGGTTGGGTGGGTTGCACAATCTCTGTCTCCCAATCAACAGCCAAACCTCAATGTCCAGCTCCTCTAACGCTCCCTTTGTCACGGATGTTGCCGGCTCACACACACTCGTGTTGGGACTCAGGATCCTTCGTGGACACAGGCTCAGGGTCCGAAAGCAAAAGCTTGTCATCCGTGGGAGACGTTTGGCTGGGTTCGGGGGTTGCGGGTGTGGGTGTGTATTGGGGGTGCATGCTCTCCGTCCCCTCCGTCATGTCTGGTTGGTCGAGCGGCTGGTGGTAATTCGCCCCAATAAAATATAGTGATTTAGGAAAATCTCTAAAAAAGAAAAGGAAAGCCCTTCCCGGGCTAACGCAGTGAACATTGCCATAATCCATTTCTGGTCGGTTCTTCTGTCACATTAAGGCAGGATGAAGAAGATTAATTCAAATAGACTTTAATAACAGAGAGTAAACATTAAAGACGCCCTGTAGTCAATAATTGTATCCCTTAAAACTCATATTTGATCAACAAAATGACATATTTAAACATTTTTTCCTTGAAAAAAAATCTTCATGCCAAATAGCTTGAATGTAACTCGACACCCTTGCTTCATTTAGTATGCGCGGTTCTATGAATATGCAAATGAGCCCTCAATATATGATTATATTTATTAATGCTAGGCAAAAATTCATAGGCAAAAAAATTAATAAAAATTGTGTAGTGGTGTGTTTGTTGTTTTGAATGAGGTGACCGTTGTTGATTTGTCTTGTGTATATTGTTTTGTGTTATGTTATATAACCATTTTTTTTTCTTAGTGTGAAGAATTGACCATTTAAATAATCTTGAAGAACCTTTTTTCCCAGTTTAAAGAACGTTTTGTGTCTGAAAGATTCTATGGACATTAAAGGTTATTCATGGAAACAATGATGCCGATAATTTTTTCAAGTGTATGATCCTTAAAAAAAAAAAATGTCATTACAAATTGGCTATAACAACATATATTATTCTAACCGCAACAACAATGGTAATTTTTGTTAGTAATATAGTGAAATTTCTTTTCAACTAGTATGAGTTAAAATAATGAATTACAATATAAAAATATTACATAAAATAAAAATAAAAAAATAACATAAAAGTTTGTTTATATAATATATATATATAGATTGGAATAATTTACCTTTAAAAGTATGATATTTGACTTTATTTGATATGTTTAAAAATGGGTTGTTTCGTTGTTTTGAAACCGGTTGTAATTGCTTTAAATAATATATGATTATATTTATTAATGCTATAGGCAAAAAAAAAAAAAAATGTGTAGTGGTTTTGGTTTGTTGTTTTGAGGGGACTGTTGTTTTTGTTTTGTCTTGTGTATATTGTCTTGTGTTATGTTATTTAACTTTTGTGTATTAGGACCCACCTTGAAAACGAGATGTTCTCTATCATCTCTAGCATCTCTATCCTAAAGAATACAAGTTGTTATAACATCACTCAAACGCAAGAGAGTAAAAATAGGTCTTTAAACCAGATTCAACAGCATCCAGTGATGGAGAGGCCCTGATGTTTAAAGGTAAACTGTTCCAGCGACTACAGAGAACGCTGGACCACCAGAAGGGTGAAGGGAAGGGTAGTCGCAGCGACTAGCGTTTACACCCTCCATTAGCATGACAAAGGCACTCGGCACAGAGTGTGGCCCTGACCTTCAGCCCTGACAGGGTGTGTGAGAGCGGAAGTGCTGAGACTGAAGCCTCCTCTATTCTCACACACACACTCACGGGTCCCCGGCTGCCATATTATCATGCTGATCTGATGGACGCCCCTGAGCAACACAAAGCCACAGAGCAGCAGAGCGAGACCCGATTTCATCATTCAACAGGCCTCAAGTGGCTGGAGCGATGAAAAGCACACTGTAAATACAGTCGTTCACATGCTGCAGGTCATTATTATGCAATCGCCTGGAAATCTAGGCGTTGAAATTGATTGTCACAATAAAGCGAAATGAAATCCTTGATATTATAGTCTGCTTTAATGGTCACAGGCCATTTTGATGTCTGATAATATACAGTGTGTGTGTGTGTGTGTGTGTGTGTGTGTGTGTGTGTGTGTACTTGTACACCTATCTTTGTGAGGACCAGATGAGTTTTAGATCATTGGAGAGAGGACAAAGAGAGTAAAGTGAGGACATTTTGGCCGGTCCTCACTTTCTGAGACCCCTTTAAAGGCCGGTTTTAGGGTCAAGACTTGGTTTTAGGGATATAAAGGTTATAATGAGGTCAAGGGTCGGTTTAGGGTAAGTGTTTGGGTTAGGCACTTAGTTGTGATGGGTAAGGTTAGGATAAACTGCTAGAGATTGCATTGTGTCAATGAATGTCCTCATAAAGATAGATGTACAAGTGTGTGTGTGTGTGTGTGTGTGTGTGTGTGTGTGTGTGTGTGTGTGTGTGTGTGTGTGTCATTATGACCTAAAATAATCAAATAAGCGACATTGGTCATGCAACTCTTTGTTCAGAAAGAAGCTCAAGATGCTTTTTTTGTGGATCTTCTCAAATCATGCTAGAACATCATGTTTTGTCTGTCATTAAAGCGAAATGTACGTACCGTTCAGACCGTCTCGTTTGTTTTCCTCTCTCAGGTTGCTCTTTTTCAGCTTCCACTTGAGCTTGTAAAATCCTGAAAACACAATGGAGACTCTGAGCCCAAACCGAGTGAAATGAAATGGACAGATTAAGGGACATGAAATGATGGACAGGAATGAAAATGTGTTTATCATACTAAATAAATCCTCATCATTAGTCAAATTACACCCCACCGCAACATCTAAATGGGGACTTACCATAGATCTGTTCAGTAGAATAACAAAAACAGATTAATAGTACAATAAAAAACTCGTAATTTATTGAATAAAATGACCTTTTTTTTTCTTATAGTGTGAAGAATTGACCATTTAAATAATCTTCAAGAACCTTTTTTCCAGTTTAAAGAACCTTTTGTGTCTGAAAGATTCTATGGACATTAAAGGTTATTCATGGAAACAATGATGCCGATAAAGATTTAGTATTTTTTCAAGAGTGTATGATCCTTAAAAAAATAAAATAATAATAATAATTAAAAATTGGCTATAACAGCATTTATCATACAAGGTAACCATGCTATTCTAACCGCAACAACAATGGTAATTTTTGTTAGTAATATAGTGACATTTCTTTTCAACTAGTATGAGTTAAAATAATGAATAACCATATAAAAATGAGTGTCAAATTGATTAATTTCGATTAATCACATCTAACATAAAAGTTTGTTTATATATATATATAACAAACTTTTTTTGCAAACAAACACACACACACACACACACACACACACACACACACACATATATATATAGGCCTGTGTATGTGTGCCTGTGTGTGTGTGTGTGTGTTATATTTAAATGAATATATAATCATAGGACCTTATTGTTACTAATGTTTAATAATATTATATAATAACATTAATAATATTTACTAATATGCTATTTTGGTAAGATCATAATAAATAATATGGAATCTCCTTCAAATAGTACAGTCAATTTGTTTTCTTTATTTTGTGATGAATGTGGCTGTTACCGCAGTTTTAAAACATTACTTTTTAGTCATGGCAGGTTTTGTTTTCATTTAAAATATTTTCATTTTACATTTCATAAAACTAGTTTACGACGCCTCTTTGTTTTAGAGGGAGATACTAGATTAGCGAAGAAATATTTCCTCTCACAATTTCACACTCACGGACGCGAAAGCGCACGCGCTGCGCGTGCACTACCAAGTCGAGAGCGCGCGTAGAGGCGGTCCGGCTGCTTCAGTTTCTGTAATCGCTTTTTTTCTGCTACCTTCAGTTAAATAGCGACGAGACGAGAACGAGCGGACGGCCCGACTCTTGACTACACGGTATCATCCAAAAAAAGCGAATCGGGACGCCACATCGACGGCCGCTCGGCAGGTAAATATCCTCGGATGTCCGTCAGAGCCTTTCGACCGTGCGGGAAAACTCGCTAAATGTCCCGCAAAAGTGGTTGTTTTCCCCCCTCGGTGTGCGGGGATGTGCGGGACGAGGCTTCTTCCTTTGTGCCGAGGCAGTTGTTCGTCGTGGTCATCATGGGTGAATCGTTTCATTGTTTTCCCCGCACGTTTGGGGAAATATCCCCGCGGAAGCTCGATGCGGTTCGACGGGCGCGTTTGATCGGTGTGTGTTTTGTTGCGGGATCGAGAGGCGCTCGCGGCCTCCCGCATAAATAGACGCTCCTGAATAACGCGCGCGTGCAGATGCGGCAACAGCGGGGTTTCTGTCTGACAGATGCTTCAATGATTTCCTCCACATTGTAGTATACACTAGATCTATACTGCCAGTGAGGCATCTATGTGTACTTAAAATGGAGAAAGCCCTTGATATTGTGCTGACAGCGTTTTTTTGGGGGGTGTTCTGTTGTTCTATTAGATGTGTGTATAATTGCAAAGTACATCTTTATGTATTTTGTCAGTAAAATATAGGCTACACCCCTAAAGGTTATGTTTGTGGACTTAAAACGCTACACATACATTGCAATTTGGTGGTGCCTTATGTAAATATACTAAATACACTGGTCAAGACACACACACACAAAATTTGGATTTAAATATGCAAATGATTAAGAGTCCATGATTGGATCATTATTGCAGTGATTATCATGTTTCTAGCATGTTATATGTTTGGTAACAGTTCCTCTAAATGTAATTGATGGAGTGTGTAGCTTTTCATTTCTTAAACAGCCATGTAGGAAGACACGTCAAGGTGATTTTCCAGGATGACAATGACAATAAATGATGGGAATAAATGTTGTTTCCATCAAGACGTGCATCCATTTTTTTGGTCAAGATGTTATATTGCCAATGCAAGAGTCCAGCTCTCTGTAAAGTCTCCTCCAGCACATCCCAAAATACTTCCAATGAATTTAAACGTGAAAATTATTCTTCACTCATTCACAATCTGAGCCTGATTAATATTGGCATTGCCATCCTGGAATATGGCCATGATGTGTCTTCCTACATGGATGTTTAAGAAATGAAAAGCTACACACTCCATCAATTATAGGGTTAAAAGAACCGTTGCCAAACATATAACATGCTAGAAACATAATAATCACTGCAATAATGATCCAATCATAGACTCTTATGCATTTGCATATTTAAATTAGCATGTAAATGTACATGCAATGTATATGCATGGCACAAAATATACAAATCCTCAGCAAATATGTACTTTGGGATCCCAAAAATAAACAACAAAAAAAATACTTATTTGGAATAATGTGCACCGTAACACCAGACACGTGCATTAAAGTAATTGGGGTTGTTTCATTTCACCCCAAAGAGGCATTTGCATACTTAAAATTATACATTGTGTGTGTGTGTGTGTGTGTGTACTAAAGGGCCGTGTAGGTCGTGTGAGGTTTAGCCTTTCAATTTCAGTGCAGATCTTAAGCATTAAGACACATTACCCCTGAATGAGTGAACTGGGGACTAAAGGTCGCCGGACAGAACCTGAGACTCGCACATTGATGTGATTTATCTGTGACTGAAATGAAACGCGCAGTATTTGAAGGGAAATAACTCAAGCAGGACTGTAAACGGAGAGTATTGTGGACTAAAAAGACTGTATTATTTGGACTCGGGAGCTATTAACTCTCTGGCATGACTGCATGCGCGCTGCAATTTAAATGTTTTATGACTCATTTCCCACATTATCACAAAACGAGTTGACCCGTAAAATCCACTCTCAGAAGTGTTAATACCTTCCTGTTGGTGTATCTGTGATCATTTTACGACTTGGGATCTAAAAAAGCGTTGACCTAACTCGGTTTGGGCAACTTTTGAAGTGAGGTCTCTCTATTCTCCACACACACACACACCATGCATCTTTTATGTACCGTAGGTTTAAATGCTGTGCTGAGAGCGCAGATTCCATAGGTGTTTATTAGCTGGACTCGTGTGGCTTTTTAAAGCCTGTGATCTGAGGGTTTTCCTATCTCCTGATAACATCTGAAAGAATTTCTCCTCGTCGTCAGAAAAGAGGCGCATCACGGATCAGATAAACATCTTAAATCATGATTCGACTGTGATCAGATCAAATGTCTGGGAGAAAATACTACAGTATTATTTCATGTTCTTCTTGCGCGACTGTACAGGAAATTCCAGCTTTAAATTCCTCCTGAATGGAAAAGCGGAGGTCACATTATGGTGACAATCTTAATCTAACTTAAAAGGATGCAATTGAAGTCCATGTATAATGCTGTTTACAACCCTTTAACTTCATAATTTGATGCATTTCTGAGTAAAACGGATGGTTTTATCTGATGAGTATTGTGAAAAGTGGGTGCATTTCAATACAGGTGATACTCAAAAAATTTGAATATGAATATTTATTTCAATAATTCGACTTAAAAGGTGAAACTAATATTATTATATAGACTCATTACATGCAAAGTGAGATATTTCAGGCCTATATTTGTTATAATTTTGATGATTATGGATTACAGCTTATGAAAATCCCAAATTCAAAATTAGAATATTGTGAAAAGGTGTTCATAAGCTGTAAGCCATAATCATCAAAATTATAACAAATAAAGGCTTGAAATATCTCACTTTGCATGTAATGAGTCTATATAATACATTAGTTTCACCTTTAAAGTTGAATTACTGAAATTATTTAACTTTTGCACCATATTCAAATTTTTCGAGTTTCATCTGTTTTTTGGTGCATGAAACATTTAACATATTTTTGTTGTTTGGAATAACGTGCTCAATACGACCAGAAACATGCATTGAAGTAAATGGGGTACATTTTTATTTCTTGTTGACTTCTTAAAATGAAAGAAAAGCAGTAAAATCATTCTCGTATTAATTGTTGCAGTGTCAACATAATGTTTTAATGAATGATTTACACAGACGGTTGTTCATTCTTTTAGCAATTCTGTTTTGTGGGATTTATGCACAATTCATTTTCATCTTCCACAGACTGGGATTGCTGCCGTACACATTCTTACAAATCTGAAAACATCTGCCCTTAGGTTGAAATCTTCACTGTTTTATGCATGAAGCCCCAGAAACGACGTGCTTTAAGAAAGTGAACAGGATCACGTTGAGGAAAACAAAAATAGTTCGTAAAAAAAAAAACATTGTTGCATTAAAGGATTAGTTCACTTAAAAAAAACGTTTGCTGATTATTTACTCACCCCGATGTCATCCAAGATGTCCATGTCTTTCTTTCTTCAGTGGAAAAGAAATGAAGGTTTTTGATGAAAACATTTCTCCATATAATGGACGTCAATGGGCCCCAAACGGTTCAAGGTCCAGATGACAGTGTCAGCGCCGCTTCAACGGGCTTTAAACGACACCAGACGATGAATACGGGTCTTATCTAGCGGAACCATCGTCATTTAAAAAAGAAATAATAAAGTTTAAGTTTTATAAGCTCGCCTTGCTCTGTTCTGTGATGCGCGTTCGTGACGTCACGTAATACGCAATTACGTTGACATGGGGGTGAGTAAATTATCAGCAAAAGTTTTTTTTAAAGTGAACTAATCCTTTAAATGGAATGTGATCCGTTTTCATGAATGATTTACACAGAAATTGCATTTCCGTTTTTGGGGGATTTTATTAAGATGTGCTTTTTATTAATTACAGCTCAATATTCAGACCTAAAATTAGTTTTACAGAGTAAAAAACCCTCTCATTAAGAGTTAATCCGATTGCCTTCTACTACTCCAGTGTGGAATCGCTGTATTATTATTCAGCACAGCTGGAATTAAGACAACTATTGACTTCATACCCCAGTGACTTCACCCGGCGCTCTGCTAATGTAATCGTGTGTGTGTGAATCCTGCTGTTTGTCCAGGGCCAAGATGTCTAGTGAGGTGCAGAGACCAGATGACAGCCCCAGCACCAGCGGAGGGAGTTCAGATATCGAGCAGCGGGAGACGGCACCTCCTCAGCAGGAGCGAGATCTGGTCGTGCCCAAGAAGAAGGAGACCAAGATCTCCAGTAAAACTGCAGCCAAACTCTCCACCAGTGCCAAGAGGTAACCGACCAGTCTGGTGTTTTGCTTCAGGACCTGTGCCCGGTTGCATAAAGCACCTTAAGTTTTTCCCTTAAGTATGACACTTAAGGGGCGATTTCCCCTTACCTAAGTGAATAACTTAAGGGTGTTGCATATAATCTCTTAAACGATTCTCTTAGGTAAGGGAAACATTTAAGTGTTTCACGACAGCGATCCTGGATTCACGTTATAAAAGTCTGTTGTTGCCATAGATACGCAAAACACTAACACAAGCGGGAAAGAGCCGCCGCAACCCGGTGAACCACTCTGCTGACAGACGATTTATGAACGTGGAAAACATCTCCCACTATCGTCTGAAAACTCCCAGTTGCAAAAAAACGCAGTGCTATAAGCAGTTCTAACACCGCAGGTGAAGAGTGGTTGCGATCTGTGACACGGTCAAGGTCGCCGTCTAGTTTGTTAGTGATGTCAAATATTGCGCGTCGATCAAAACGGTATTCATGCAACAATAAGGTTCTCCCTATCCCTAAACATTCTTCTTGGCACATAATTATCTTCAGCTGGTTCCATAAATTCAGCCATGTCGTCTTATTTTTTGTCCGCGTTACTCTTAAGGTTACGATTTCCAAACCTTAATTTATACTTAAGGAAATGACCGTTAAGGGGTTTTATGCAACACTTAACGCTTTTTAAGGGATCACTTAAGTGAAAAAACAGCATTTAAGGGAAATTCTAAGTGTTTATGACGTTTCACTTAAAAAAACAGTTAAGTAACACTTAAGGGTATTTTTCTGCAACACCCTTAGGTTTAAGGGAAACATAAGGGCGAACTTAAGGGAAAATTTCACTTAAGGTGCTTTATGCAACCGGGCACTGGATTGTATTAGTTAGGACCAAGCGGGAACCTTACAGTGTTTTTCTTGAATGTGAGAATTCAAGTATTTCACACTGGTCACATCACTCCATCACATCACATCACTCCACATCACTGGTCACATCACTCCAAAAAATGCTGGGTTGTTTCAACCCAATTTTGGGTCAAATATGGACAAACCCAAATGTTGGGTTAAAAATGTAATTAAAATTTAACCCAACGGCTGTGTTTGTCCATATTTGACCCAAAATTGGGTTGAAACAACCCAGCATTTTTTATGTGCGATCTAGAGATAGACCGATTACAATTTTCTAGGCCGATTACGATTTCATTTTTTCTAACCACTTTACAGCACACACAAATATTTATTCTCTCTATATGTTTTTTTTTTTATAAAACACCATATACTTTTCCCAAACTGAATAATTTAAACAAGTTTAAATTGGTACATTTTCTACATATATTTTTGGGTCTTCATTTTCTTTTCTGAGATAGCCTCCAGTTCTTGTTAAAACACACTAGACATGCAAATTCTGTGCATTTTGGGCACTTTTTGTGTGAAATCATATTTATTTTGTCCCATCAGAAGTGTGCTTTCATTTTAATTGACCCTTCACAGGGAGCTTGATTGACAGGTGATCTGACCAATCATACTTCGCCATCCGCCATTTTGTCCGACAGAGCAGTCAGGAGAGTTAGTAGATTAACATGGGAGGATTTGAGCTTGAGAAGCGGAGTGTATTGACGTCTTTCCGCGGTTAAAACAACATTCCTTCTGATGTTCATTCATGTTTATTTGATGCTATAAATGAACTAGAAGGAAGAGATGATCGGTTCACGAGTGGCTTTAACTGAGGCGACACAGCGATCTAACACATTAAAGAGCCACAAAACGGTATTTATTGTTTAAATTTCTTTTAAAAAATTACCAAATTTGAAAGGTGAGACTTTGTTTAATATGTTTAATATCAAAAGTAACCGAAAAGTAAGCTGGTCTGTGTCTGTCAGTGTGTTGTCAGTGTCTCTCTCTCTGCTCCACGATGTGTTTTTCACTGCGTGAGAACATGGTGTGTGTGTGAGAGCGGCGTAGCTTGTCGGGCATAGCGACAGTAACTAAAGGGGGCGGGTCTTTGCGAACGGTCAATTGAGCGTGCGCAGCGCAGCAAAAACAAGGTTTCCTACATGTGCGGTCCATGTTCACGTGTGATGCTGATGTTGTGCGATATTAATGATACGCCGCCCGAATGCATAAAATCGGCATATGTCAGACTGACCGGCCGATCACGTGAAAATCGGCCAATTCCGGTCACCAGCCGATCAATCGGTGCATCTCTAGATTTTATTAGTTAGGACCAAGCGGCAGCCTTACGGTCCTTTTCTTGAATGTGAGAATTCAAGTATGTCACACTGGTCACGTGTCCTGCGACCCAAATCCAAATGTTAGTTTATGACCTTTTTTTCCCATGAATAACACGTAAAAAAACGTCATTAGACAATAACTGACCATCATTAACGAACAAATAAATCGCTTTAATCTTTTTAAATGGATAAAATTAGACGAATTATTCTACGGTTTGTTTTTAAAGAGTCTTTACTGCGAGCTTTCATGTTAGCGGTTGCCAGACGCCAAGATTTTAACTTTTCTGTTAATGATACATTTTCAGCCCGGTGCTTTACTTAATATCTGGCAACCATGAGTGTGATCTGAAAACAGTCTTGCTTGTATTCAAGATAAATCTTCACCACTGTCTGTCCCTTACATGTGTTTTGTTAAACTAATGACATCGCCATCCGCTACGACACGACCGCTTTCACATGACATAAACTGTTGTTGAGAAGGCCGATGAAAAGCTTGAGTTCCAGTCAAAAATGTACAGGTCACAGTGTAAACGTGTGTGTGTGTGTGTGATTCCCAAATCTACAGACGCAAATAGACAAAGTGCAGTAAAATAAAGACCTACATGTGTATTTTGGACTTTTTTTCACCACAAGTCTGAAAGAAGACATGTTATTGAAGACAAATAGCCCAAAATCTCAAAATGGATCAGTGAAAAAAATAAAACGATGTTTTTGCCGGCCGTGTCTCGCCTTAAAGCCCATGTTGCAGGTTAACCACCACTGTCGATTAATGGGTACATAAATCACTCAAGATATGTCATTTTTAAAATGGTCTTAAATACCAGTTTTTTTACGTTTTTGGTATTAACGTTTTTTTTTTACGCAATTCGGTGATGACGTCACGTTGGGGAGAAGTGGAGGAAAGGTAGCCTGATGGCCGTCAAAGCCATGAAATGCATGGTCCGAGGAGGATGAGTGGAGAGTTGGTGAAGTGTCCTGGTGAGTTGCTATCATTTAGCAACGCAGCAATGAGATAACGACACATTTTTTTTTTTTACTGTCATTGCCGCTGTAAGATAGTACCTACTTTTTCGTATTATTTTCCGTTTTGTGATACCCAACAACATAAAATACAATGGATAACAGTTTAAATGTTCATTACCAACAAGCAAATTGCACAAATTCGTTGAAAAATGAAACCTGGAACACGGCCTTTAAGTTGATAAGCTTATTTATTTCTCTAACCCTAACTATGCATGATTACATGGTTAGTCTTCCCTGAGATAAAAGACCTCGACCCACCACCAGGTTGAGATGCATCGCTCTGTATTATAAGAAAATTCTCTTTTGCAGACGCGCAAACCTCTCAATGTCGACGCTTTCAACTCGCAAACATAATAACATGTTTGGATGCTTTTACACCAGAGGGATGTCTTCACTCGTTTGCGGTTCACTTCTTCTATTGTTCTGTGAACGTGTGTAGAGCCTCTGAAGGCCCGACTGCAGTACGACGGCATTATGCAATCAGTTGAGCAAAGCTTTGCTGGGACTCTGTGCTTTTTATAACCGCGACTGCAGAGTCCTCTTGCTTCTGCTGTGGAGAGCATATCAAGATCCAAACATTCCCATTTGGACTGCGGATGTGTGTGTTTTTTTTTGTCGTCGTCTTGATGTTACACGATCCAGGAAGCCTCGGGGTTCAGACGTCAACATCAAAGGTGTTTGTTCATGAAAGCGGTGTTAATTTTGAGGCCCAAAACATCAAAACCATTAGCTTGTGCGGAGATGAGGATCGAATCAGATTGTAGTTCACCCAAAAATGAGTTTTTTTAAAAAGAATATTTATGCAATTATAGATGCTCACTATTAATTCTGAGGGGAGAAAATTATAATGCAACTATAAAACTCAAATAAATAGTATGCAATTACAATATAATAAAAAACTAATAATTATAATATAGTGCGTGTGTGTGTGATTCCCAAGCAGTGTGTGTGTGTGTGTAATTCCCAAGCAGTGTGTGTGTGTGTAATTCCCAAGCAGTGTGTGTGTGTGTAATTCCCAAGCCGTGTGTGTGTGTGTAATTCCCAAGCCGTGTGTGTGTGTGTAATTCCCAAGCCGTGTGTGTGTGTGTGTGTGTGTGTGTGTAATTCCCAAGCCGTGTGTGTGTAATTCCCAAGCCTCGTGTGTGTGTGTGTGTAGTTCCCAAGCCGTGTGTGTGTAGTTCCCAAGCCTTGTGTGTGTGTAATTCCCAAGCCGTGTGTGTGTGTGTAATTCCCAAGCCGTGTGTGTGTAATTCCCAAGCCTCGTGTGTGTGTGTGTGTAATTCCCAAGCCTTGTGTGTGTGTGTGTGTGTAATTCCCAAGCCGTGTGTGTGTGTAATTCCCAAGCCTTGTGTGTGTGTAATTCCCAAGCCTTGTGTGTGTGTGTGTAATTCCCAAGCCTTGTGTGTGTGTGTGTAATTCCCAAGCCTTGTGTGTGTGTGTGTAATTCCCAAGCCTTGTGTGTGTGTAATTCCCAAGCCGTGTGTGTGTGTGTGTGTGTGTAATTCCCAAGCCGTGTGTGTGTGTAATTCCCAAGCCGTGTGTGTGTGTAATTCCCAAGCCGTGTGTGTGTGTAATTCCCAAGCCGTGTGTGTGTGTAATTCCCAAGCCGTGTGTGTGTGTGTGTGTAATTCCCAAGCCGTGTGTGTGTGTGTGTAATTCCCAAGCCGTGTGTGTGTATGTGTGTGTGTAATTCCCAAGCTGTGTGTGTGTGTGTAATTCCCAAGCCGTGTGTATGTAAAATTCCCAAGCCTTGTGTGTGTGTGTAATTCCCAAGCCTCGTGTGTGTGTGTAATTCCCAAGCCTTGTTTTAAACAGTAGGTGTACTACAGTTATGTATTGACATTTATTTATGCACAGCAGTTACTTTTTGTCTGGTGTCATAAATCACTTTATCGTCTGAACAACTTACTCTTATTGCTTCTTTTCAATGATATAGTGCGGCTTAAACACCCACAAACAGCAGCCCACTACTCACGGTTGATGTGTTGATGATGTATGGTTTCCTGTCGAAGGAAACGTGCGTTTAAGTCACAGTCTGTGTGTGTGTGTGTGTGTGTGTGTGTGTGTGTGTGTGTGTGTGTGTGTGTGTGTGTGTGTGTGTGTGTGTGTGTGTGTGTGTGTGTGTGTGTGTGTGTGTGTGTGTGTGTGTGTGTGTGTGTGTGTGTGTGTGTGTGTGTGTGTGTGTGTGTGTGTGTGTGTGTGTGTGTGTGTGTGTGTGTGTGTGTGTGTGTGTGTGTGTGTGTGTGTGTGTGTGTGTGTGTGTGTGTGTGTGTGTGTGTGTGTGTCATGTTTTATTGAATTGAGAAAAAACCCGCTTGATTTCACACGCCTTGGCTCGCTCTGACCTCGGAGATAACAACATGCATGTATCGCTCGCAGAAAATGACTTGAAGTGCGGTGACATAAATGTGCATTTTAAAAATTGTGAAATTTATTTTTATTTACTTGCTGAAGAGCTCACGGAGAAACTGCTTTTAAATGCACCCCTTATATTGGCCACAGCCATTACATATTTAAAACAGTAATATCCTAAACTAATCTTGACAAACTATATCTCATTTGAAAGCTTACAATCTCTAGTTTACATATTTAGTGACTGATTTTCAAAATTAATGACAGAGGAGCCGTAATTTATCAATTTGCAACAAGAATATGTTCATACTCCTAAGGCGTGTTCAGACCTTTATTTTGAAATAGTGACGAACATGAAAAATCATGAAAGAATGGTAGAAACCTCAGTTTGTTTTCATGCCAAGAGTTCAAAAGATAGCATCCATTCAATTCTTTTAGACAAAAAGGTCTGAAAATGTTTTAAATATAAAGAAAAATAATAATAGATTCAGCATTAGTGATGTGTCAGCGAGCTATAATGCACATACGTGATCTTTCTGTGTTTCTTAGAGGCTGAATTCATTTCAAAATCTGTCAAACTTCCAATACTACTTCTGAATAGGATGTCTACTTCATAAATTGTATGACAATTTTAAAAATAATGGTTCAGACTCAAACAACATATGGAAATGTAATCACCCTTATATGGGCAGTAATGTCAACTAGTGGAGAAGTGTGGTACTGCGCCCGAACTAAATCTCACTGAACGCTCATTTCAAGAGATATCAACCTAACATTTGAAACACAACATGTTCAGATTTTTGGCTTTACTTTTTTTTTTTTTTGCATTTTTAGAGTCTTGTTTTGAAAATGTATATTTTATATAAAATATGAATAAATTTTTTTTTAATATTGTACATTTTCATAAACTCAAACTTCTATAACTTTTTTTCTGTTTAACTTTCTTAATTTATTTCACTTCTACAAAAATCTGCCAATCTTACATCTATATTCCAAAGCATTCTTGAATTACAACCATTTAAATTCGGAATGTGCATTTTCATGTCTATTAAAAAAAAGGGGGCGCTGCTTTAGGGCCTGTTCACATATCGCGTCTAAAAACACGTAGAAAACGCTAGGCGCGCCGCGTTCTCCTTTTTCCAAAGCACTAGGGCGGTTGTGCTCCGGAGGCGTCTGTCGTTGCTAAGCAACCATCAGCTGCGCTCTCCGTTACAGCAAGGATAAATAATGAGAGCTTGACAAGTCATAAAGTTAAGGAAATCCCTGGACCGCAATGATGAGCTGCTCCTCCATTTTTTCTGCGGAGGTTGCAACGTAAACCGAAAAGGTGAGGGAGCTGATTGGTTGGTTCTTGTCACGTGACCAACGGTGCGGTGCGCTTGCGGCGTTGATATGTTTTTATCTCGATGCGGCGTGGACGGGCTTGGAAAAAACGAGTGCGTCGCACCACGAACGCGTCGCTTCCAATATGAGCACACATACCGCGCGCCTACATTTGAAATAACGAACTTGAGCACGCAAAAGACGCGATATGTGAACAGGCCCTAAGGGGTTAAAAAAAATGCCTTAAAGAAAATCTAAATTCTGGTTTAACCTGAGTGCATTTTTGACAGAAGACATGTAATGTATGAGTTCAGTTCTATGGAGTTTCCTTTGTGTCTTTATTATTCAATCAAACATACTGAGTTTGAGAGTAAAACGAATTATTTTGTAATTTAAAAAATTGCATGTTACAAGTTCGCTCGCTCGCTCTTCAGACACTGCGCGGCAGCAGCAGGAAAACGTAGTGGGCGTGGTCAACCTGTCACTTCGATCCAGGGTGACCAATAGAAAAGGGCCTTCCATCCTGGTTGGTAGAGACCGCCCACTGAGACACAGCTTTATTCGCAAGCAAAACTTTTCAATTTGCATGCAAAACTTTTCAACTCGCAAGCAAAAGATTTAGACCTGCAAAAAAGACCACAGAAAGGAGAGCAAAATTTGTGCATTTGTGATGAAAAGTGTTCGAAATGAACAAAGAAAAATAAAGGTTTTCAAAGATTTGCATGCACTGCAAATACTTTTGTTATCAACTTCTTTATGTTTGAGCCTTAAGAAGACTTTTTTGCAATCTTTTAATTTTTTTAATTACAAAATAATTTGTTTTACTCTCAAACTCAGTATGTTTGATTGAATAATAAAGACACAAAGGAAACTCCATACAGTTCATACACATTAGAATGATTACCGTAGTAACACTTTACAATACGGTTCATTGGTCAACATTAGTTATAAAACAGTTAGTTCCAATCCTTGATTCTGATTTTATTCACGATGAAACACGGCTATGACCGCTTCACCCAACGGTTCTGTGTATCACTACACAACACCCCTAGCAACCGCTCTTAGCAACGCAAGCGCATGTTTGATCTCATCGATATTGTGAGAGATCCAGTAAGCGAGTGTACCTGCATTTCCTTCAGGTCAGTCCTATATATTCATAATAATAATAAAAAAAATCCGTTTGAATATCCGCTGCAATATCTTGTCTTTTTAACAGTTAAGGGGTTTCCCCGAGCCCATAGTCATCTGTCAGTCGCGTCTTCCTTCTCCGTGATCACAAATTTGAGTCCTTTCAATGTAAAAGTCTTCTCTACTGACTGACTCGCTCATAAACACAGTCTTTGTCTCCATCTATTGGCGAAATAATGTATGTAACTTCAGTTGCTGTTTGCGATCAGGGACTATTTTTTCCAGCGGAAGGAAGACTTTTAGTGATTTTACTTCATGTAAGTTGCATATATACATATTTTTCGGCTTTAATAGTTGTATTGTGTGGTAACCGTTTTATAAAAGCAATAAGGTACTCGAGGCAAGTGCTGTATCGTGAATAAGTCACTTATTTACTTTATTTGTGTATTTACTAACATTAACAAAGATTAATAAGCACTGTAATGTACTGCTCATTGTTAGTTAATAAAAAATCGGTTAGTTTACGGTGCATAACTAATGTTAACATACAACCTTTAATTTTAATAACGCATTAGTAAATGTTGAAATTTTATATTAACTAAGATAAAAAATTGATTATTTTATGTAAATGCGGGAGTGGATTTGATTGTGAAATGTGGTTGTCGCTCTTGTAAATAAACCGTGTACAGAATAAAAGGAAGGAGTCGAGTTTTATGGCCTTCTGATCTCTGTTGAATAAATAAATGGTTTCTTGTGTTGCAGGATTCAGAAGGAGCTCGCAGAAATCACACTTGACCCTCCGCCGAACTGCAGGTAAGCGTGTGTTGTTTCTAAAACGGGCTGCTCTTTGTGTGTGTGAGAGAGAGAGAGATAATGGGCGAGAGAGGATAATGGTTATTGTGTGTTGATGAGGCTGTCAGGCTCGCGGCGAGAAGAGTGACTGGGACTCCCTGGGGGCCGCCGAGGAAAAGCCAGACCTTAATAAAGCACATCACTGGAACTGACTTTGTCATTCATTGCCCTCATGTTTGTAATATCAAGAGAATAATTACCCACTAGCCCTTGCGTTCAGAGACTACATTTCAGAGCGATCCTGAAAAGCGTCACGTGAGAGATTTGGATGATTCCTTTGTATTACCCGGATCTATTTAGGTTAAGATCTCGCTGGGCATTTTGTGTGACTTCAAGGCGTTGATGAAGGTGGTTTTAGTTGCGGTTATGTTTTGGCCAATATCTAGAGAGCATCATGACATTAGGTCTAAATAATAACATTTTATGAAATAAAATACGATTTAGTTATTTATAATTGATTTTTGTTGCTGTAATGCTGGTGGTTTTGCTGCTGATGTTACTTTTTAACTTTTTTTTTTTTAAATGTTTAAAAAAAAACATTTATTTTCTAAACAGCAGGTTTACTAGTTATATGACTCAAAAAAAATTAATATCGTGCAAAAGTTCAGTAATTCAACTTAAAAGGTGAAACCAATATATTATATAGACTCATTACATGCAAAGTGAGATATTTCAGGCCTTTATTTGTTATAATTGTGATGATTATGGCTTACAGCTTATGAAAACCTTTTCACAATATTTGGAGTTTTCATAAGCTGTAAGCCATAATCATCACAATTATAACAAATAAAGGCCTGAAATATCTCACTTTGCATGTAATGAGTCTATATAATATATTAGTTTCACCTTTTAAGTTGAATTACTGAAATAAATGAACTTTTGCACCATATTCTAATTCTTGTACATCCACAGGCAGATATACTTTGGCCGGTGTCATAAAATAATTATTTATTATCTGAACGATTTGTAATATTTACTCAATTTGGCAAAAATAAATTATGGGAAAGCAATGTATATATCCGTAAACAGATTTATTTTCTAGCGATTTCTTTCCCAGTTTTAGTAAAAAAGTAAAAAAAAATTGGGCTGTGAAACGATTAATCGCATCCTAAATAAAAGTTTGTGTTTACATAATATGTGTGTGTGTACTGTGTATAATTATATTGTATATATAAATACAAACACATGCATGTATATATTTAAGAAAAAATTTGTATTTATATATAAAATATTTCTATTTATATATAATATAAAAATATATTTGCAGTATATAAATGCAAATATTTCTCAAATATATACATGCATGTGTGTGTATTTATATATACAAAATAATTATACACAATACACACATATATTATGTAAACACAAACTTTTATTTTGGATGCGATTAATCGTTTTTTACAGCTCTAAAAAAAAAAGTAAGTCCTGATCACTTAGAAATGTTAACCGTTCATGTGTGGAGGAGCGTCAATCCAAAATGCTTTATTTCTATTTAGATAAAGACGTTGTTGTTGGATAAAGATAATATCAGTGCTTTCAGAATAAATTGATGTCTGTAACTGGAGATCACTGATAAACTGTCATATCTAGAGTTGGCGCGTATATAGCTTGAAGCAAAAACAGTAAAATCTTTACTTCCAGGAATTATCGTGACAGTGAGGGATGTTCTTATGGATTATATCATGGTCTCTTTTATTTATTTTTTTATCCTGTAACTTCATTCACACCTGAAGAAACATGTCCCTTCTGCCAGACGAGTGATGCACCAGATGCCAATGTTATAATAATAAATCATTTCTACTTTGTAAGCTGTTGTTCACTATACATACAAGCGAGGATTGAGCCGTTTTTGTCAGAGTGCTTTCTATTCAACTCTTCCCGTATCAATAAGAGCGTCTCCAAATTGATATTGAGTTTACGCCGGCTCCAAAGGAAAGCTGTAGGTGTTCTCTCGATATTTGTGCGCAGGTTTTTGTGCCTGTGAGCTGAACCGACAGTAATAGGATTTCGTCAACAAAGGGAACCACAGGCGCCGTTCGAGACTGAATGCTGAGGTCCGGGAGTAAATACTGTAACACTTTTTTTTCTTTTTTTCGGGCTGATATTGCGAGTTGTAAGGCGTACTGGAACCAGCTGCAGTTTTACAGCGAGTGAATGACGGCGTCAGTCTCGAGAACCAGCAGGCCGGCTAAATTCAGTCTGCGTGAGGTAATTGTGGTCAGGCGGCAGGACATAACTGTGTTGGTAACAGACTTCTCAATGTTAGACAGCTTGTTATGGCTAGCCGTTATCATGAAGTGTGTTAAACGTGGAACTCAAAGTTAATTTATTTCAGTAATTCAACTTAAAAAGGTGAAACTAATATATTATATAGACTCATTACATGCAAAGTAAGATATTTCAAGCATTTATTTGTTATAATTTTGATGATTATGGCTTACAGATTATGAATCCCCAAATTCAAAATTAGAATATTGTGAAAAGGTTTTCATAAGCTGTAAGCCATAATCATCAAAATTATAACAAATAAATGCTTGAAATATCTCACTTTGCGTGTAATGAGTCTATATAATATATTAGTTTCACCTTTTAAAGTTGAATTACTGGAATAAATTTAACGTTTGTTTGTTTGTTTGTTTAATATTTGTAGAAGGTCTCCAAAACAAAATTGGGAACCTGTTAAAATGGCAATCAATATGTTTTCTTTTAAATTAGCTTTTTTTTTTTTTTATCAGGCTCCAATGTTTAGGTTCAGTAATTTTCACTTTAATGCCAATGAAAACGTTATTAGTCAAATATTGAAATGCCTTTTAAAAAAATTTATTCACTTAGTCAATTCATTTGTATTTGACACATTTTTTTGTCTTATGCTGCAAACCTAGCGAAGTCTATGCGTCATCCAAACACATCCAAGTCCAACAAGACAGTAAATAATTGCAAAATCACTAAAGATAATACTGGTCTACAACATGAGCCGCGTTTCCACCGAAATTACCCGGAACAATTTGTCCCAGGAACTTTTTTTGCCCCAGACCGGTTGCTTTCTGCGTTTACACCGCGGTCTAAAGTACCGGGAAGATTATAAACTGCACGCAAGTTCGCAACTGCTCCTCCCAGTCTGCGACGGACAGTAATCAGTTTTGAGCGCCACATTTATAATAAGGAGGAGATTCAAACTGTGCTGCAGTTGTTTGTGATGTATTGGTTTACTAACGAGGTAATTAACAAAACGGCAGAAAAGAGACTAGCACTGATACTAAAGCGTGTTCAGAAAGCTCAAAGCTAATGCTGTATAAAATTAGACGATGCGGACATTGACCGTGAGACGGCTGGGACGAACGCGCAGAAAATTTCCTGTTACACAAATACGCTTAATAAAGCCTGAACCTCGTCGTCGGTCCGGCTGTTTTTTTTTTTTATTATTATATTCCATATTTGCAGACAGACTCTCACTGCATGAAGCCACGAACCACAATAGATTTTTTAAAATGGCGGTTAAAATAGAATGCTGCGTGGAGTCATCCAATCAAAATGCGGCGTGAACACAACCAATCAGCATGTTCAGCGCACAAGTCCCGCCCCCGAAAGTTCCTGAACTTTGAAAAAGTACTACCTCGCCAGCAGGGACTTTCGGAGGGGGAAATATTTACCCGGAACTTCATTTAGACCCTGATTCCTGCGGTGTAAACACACCGAGTACCAGCCCACAGTTCCTAGTTCCTGGGGAAAGTTCCCGCGGTGGAAACGCGGCTATGGAGTAACATCAGTGAATGTCACTCACAAACATTAGTAGGCTACCAGTAGTGGTTACGCCCACTAGCGTCCTAATCGCCAGCGACCTGCAGTGACAAAGTCGCTTGTAGTGTGAACGCGCCTTACATGGAAAAGACGCCTTTTATCGCGTGTCGCGGCGCGTGTAGGACACTGCTTTTACATCTGAACTCTTCACATATATCTCATTTATCATTTACAATTTTTTTTTCATACTACTTGCACTTCATGTTTCTGCGCTGTGCCATTCTCTGTAAGTTGCTTGCCTCAGCATCTGATGGGAATGTCACCTCTCCTTCCCGGGAATGAATCTGCTGTTGATTAGCATTACGGTCCTGAGGGAATCCGCGCTAGTCATTTTTCACCCTCTGACCATTAACTGCAGCAGGGATGATATGCATATTCATGAGGGCAGAGCGGCCTCCGAGAAATCATCTTGATCATCTGTGTCCATCTTAGACCCGAGACTCTGATAAAGGCTCTTACACTGAATTGAAGAGTTTGGTTCTCCTAATAACCAGACAAAAGGCTTGATTGGTGTTTCTTTAGCTGCACTTTTGGTCCTGCAGACGTTTGACTTTAAACGCACTTTTTTTTACATTTTAACAATGTAACAAATTTGCATAATGCCAGTCTAGGGTCTTCATTGGCTGCCGGTGAACAGCTTCTGCTTTGCTCCGCCCTCAAACTCTGTTGTTGTTGTTGTTGTATCTAAAGGTCCTTGCACAATAAGTCCGAAATTTTCACATGCGTTTTTTCGTATCCATCATTCAGTGGCTCTGAATTGTCGCAGAAAATCGAACCCGTTCCAAATTTTTTTATGACGGACGAAAGTTTCGGAGGCGTGATTGACAGAACGTGAGGTCGTATTTATTTTTAAAGCTACACTGTGTAGGATTTTCTCCCATCTAGTGGTGAAGTTGTATATGACTACCAACTGAATATTACTTTCTAGCCCCTCCCGCTCCGAGGGCATTTTAACTCGTACGGTGGCCGTATTATTTCAAATCTGCCGGCAGTCGCGAGTAATCTCCGCTCGCATTCGTCACGGCGCCACTGAGTGTAAAAACGTGAAAGGCGAAGCTTGAATTTTCAGGGATGTCCCTCTTTGGCTAATGTATTTTCAAGATGGAGGCACAACATGGCTTCCGCCATTCGAGCGGCTCACCCATATGTATTATAAATGCCAGATTCTACACTTACGAGAATACTTGATTAGTTGGTAGATGTAATTATAGATTAATGAGCACATATAATTCTTGAAAGAAGAAAAGTGTTTTTTTTGCTAAAAATCTACTTAAAAAATTACACAGTGTAGCTTTAACGTGCAAAAATTTCAGACGCAAATTTCGGACTCGGTGTGCAAGGTCCTTAAGACTGGAAGAGTTTGGTTCGTGTTGATCATGTCGAGAAGACGCACTGGAATTGATACAGAAAAAAAACAACACCATCGTTACGGTTCATATCAAGCGCTGAGGAAGATTCGCAGCTGAAAATAATCCATATATGGGCGTTTGGTTTCAGACATGTGGTGTAAGCGGTCGACCAATCACAACAGACTGTGCCGTCTGACCAATCAGAGCAGAGCAGGCTCTCGGGAAGGAGGAGTTTAGAGAAACTGAATCTTTGAACAAACCATTTTCAGACTTTGAGAAATAAGGTGGTGTGCAATGTATATTATGAGAAAATTAAAGTGTTTTTTGACCTTTTCATGCAAGTCTATTGATTGAAAAGTCTAGAATTTTGGGCATAAAATGTTCAACACATTTGCCTTGCTTATAGGCTAATTTCAGTGCTTGCATTTTAAAATATTATCACTTTTTGAATAATTTGCTTTATTTGTTGATGTTAATATTTAAAAAATTTTAATTAACAATAAATAATTGTATTATTAGGTTACACTTTATTTTAAGGTGTCATTGTTACAGTGTAATTATATATTTAAGTGCTGAGTAATATTAATGAACTACATGTACTTACTATAGGGTTAGGGTAGGATTAGGGTTTGGTTGAGGGTTAGTTGCATGTAATTATGCATCATTTACTGTTATTACCATGGTACACTGCAGAAAATGCTTTTCTTACTTAGTATGTTTGTCTTGTTTCCAGACCAAATATCAAACATTTCTTAATTCAAGATGCATTTATTAGATGAGTAAAATTACATAAGATATTATGTCTTGGTTTCTGGGGAAATAAATAAAAATTAAGTGGGTTTTTGCTTAAAATAAGCAAAATGATCTGCCACTGGGGTCAGAAAAATAATCTTGTTTCTGTTTGAATTAAGAGAATTTTTCTCACCTCATTGGCAGATAATTTAGCTTTTTTTTTTTTTTTAACAAAAATTCACTTAATTTTTATTAATTCCCCTGGAAACAGGACATACTATCTTATGTAATTTTACTCATCTAGTAAATGCATCTTGATTTAAGAATTTTTAGATATTTGGACTGGAAACAAGACAAACATACTAAGTAAGAAAAGCATTTTTTGCAGTATAAGTACATGTAACAAGGACACTGTAAAATAGTGTTGTTATTATATTTCTTCTCTTTGCAAGGGACATTGATCATGATTTGTTTATTAGCTGTTGTGGAATTAAATGGTAAAGCAATAAAAGCCTCGAGTCAGAAGCATTTGTTGAAAAGTAGCAAAAAAAATAAAGGCATGGAAAAAATTCCCAAGACAATTTTAGTCTGATCCAGAAACAAAATGTGTTTTCAATAAAAATCAAGCGTAAAGGTTCCTGTAGTTGAAGAAACACACCCTGATATGAATTAGTCATGAAGAGTTTTCAGACGGCTGCATCCATGTTGGCAGGCCCTGATTTTATGCCCCGTGTGGAAAGACTTGTTTGATCTGGAGTCGGTTTCAATACTTCAGTCTTGAAAGCAGGAAATGTTTGGCATATCCTGCTGTTCTGCTTTCTCTGGGATCATGTTTTAACACGCGAACAAACAGGAAGGAGGGATTTGTCTCTGTGATCGTCAGAGCGGCGGCGGCATTCAGTGCGTGACACTTAAGATATCACATTAGCTACCTGTTTATTTAAGTGTTATCCAAACACCAGGTGTTTATTTAACACACTGCAGACTCCAGCTATCACAGCTGAGGTCTTATAATACAGTCGTCTCCGGATAAAAATGATTTTGTGGTGAAGTAAATACTACAGGAAAAAAAAACAATGTAATTTACATGAAAAAGTTAGTTCAGGTAAGAATAAATAAATAAAAAGGTAATATTAGTACTCCATTCAAGCGTGTAGAAATGAAAGCGTACTATAAATATCAAGTAAAATTACTCAACTTTTCTGATACTGGTGTTCCCATCATGCACTGGGCCTTGAATAATTAATTAGGTTGATTTTTCACTGTTTTCCAGCTGTATTTACACTGTTGTATCATTGCTTTTGTTGTTAGTAAATTGCCATTTTGTTTTCTACTCAAAATGACACATTCAAACACTAAAACAATCCATCAGATGTTACCGTCATTGTATTATCTACCAAGTATTGTATTGACTTGTAACTCTTTATATCTAGAATAACTAATTACTTAGATGTTTCTAAGTAAAGCATATACTTTAAAAGTGTGGTATAATTCAATGTTATATTGTTCAAATGAAATGTATTGCAAAGGAAACTTCAACTAAATAGATATTACTTAACCTTTTACTATAGCCAAGTTAAAATTACTTATTTTCTTTGTTACTTTCACTTAACTTAGTTAAGTTGAGTTTACTTAACCCTTAAAGACCTAGAACATTTTTGGAGCACCTGACTCGCCTGTCCTTTTCTTTGTTTTTCTAACTCCATCTCAGCATCAAGTGCCATACATCATTTTGAACAGGAGAAACCTGACGTTTCCATCTAGCTCATTTAAATTCCCAATTTTACATTCATTTTATCTTGGAAAGCATGAATTTACCAGATTTAAGAAAAACGGTAGCACATTTTTAGTGTTTTTTTTTTTTTTTTTTTTTTTTTTACTCAACTCAAACAAATCCTTTTGGTTTGGATTTCTTAATTTAGAAAGTTTTACTTGGATATTCTAGATATCCAGATGACATTTTGACTACATCCCTAAGCAAGTTAAAGCCATTTATTACAACATTATTATAGGTGATTTTCAGTGAAAAGCTGGTGTGTTTTTCAATTTACTGACAATGTAGATGTGTCCAAAAAAGTTCAGGAAGTAAAATAAATAGAAAACATTGTAATAGAATACTGAAGCAAAAAAAAAAAAATATATATATATATAAACCAATCTGGGCATGAGGATGGGACTAAGCATCAACAATCATTCCTGTTTGGCTCAGAGAAACAAACTGCATGGGTTTCTATAATGAATCAATGCTGATCAAAACCTGATGACGCAAGGTTTTGAATGTCCAAAAAGCCTCTGAATGTCCAAACGCGATTAACGTTACCACATAAAAGCTGCAAATCTCCTCTTTGCGGGACTTTTTAAAGCATACAGATTTGATTAACGGTTCAAAAGTTATTAAACATTTAAGAACAATAGTTATTTTTAGCCGCCGGCAGCTGTATAGGTCTTTAAGGGTTAATTCCATATGCGAAATTTACTTAATAAATATGCGTGCAAAAACTTGCCAAAGAAAAATTAAGTAAATTATACTTATTGTATTTTTCAGTATTTTCTAGATTAAGTTTTTGTACAGTAAGTGGATTACAGCTGCATATTAATGTCGTTTCAATTGCTAATAATATAATTATGCTTGGTTTAGCTGGTTCGTCCCTCTCAGATTTAAAGCATTCTAGAGTTTCTTTTCTATGAAAGCAGTTTAGTTTCAGTTTTCTCGTCTCAAAAGCGGAAGGATGATGAATTCAGTTTACCTCACATTCTTACATTTCAAAGGGTTTTAATTCAGGGAGAATTAGAGGCAATTTGCTCCTCGTAATGCTCAACGGCTGCATGCATTTTATGCTTCAGAAGTAGTATCACTCATGCAAAGCCTGTTTATTATTATAATTATCCATGATGCATTATTCATAGACCGCCTTGGGCGAGCATATGAGCCGACTGTTCGCTGGGCTTCAGGGCGATTTGATTTCGATATGTAGCATAACTCCTTAAAAAAAATTCAAAGTTGAATATTGACCCCCCGTAGCATTTCTAATAGATTTGCGTGGAAAATCAGATTACATGAACAGTCGAAGCACTGAAAAGATTCTATAATGGAACTTTTGTGAATGAGAATTCCGTATCCAGGCAGAATAAACCGTTTGAACTGACATGGAGAATTCTATTGTGTCGTCTGAAAATACCCCTTGTAATAGGATATTCATTGGGCAAATATTTCCCTCTAAAGCGCTCGCTTCGGCACTAATTGCTTGCGTATTTGTATGCGGGATGAGCTATTGGATGGTGTCATTAAAAGAAGCCGTATCACCAGAGAACGCAAAGACCGACTCGACTCAGCCGTAATTGGTACCGGGGTATTTCACGGTCAGAGGAAGGGAAGATTGCTTCATTAAGTTCCTGTTCTGATAACCACCACAGCACTGCATAATAGACCATATTAACTGAATGAATACACAATTACAGAAGAGTGCTGCAGAGAAATGCTGAACTAAAGCAGATAATGTCTCTTTGGATAGAGATGCTGATTATATACATGGGAAAAACTATTTAAAGGGAATAGAAATGTGATCATTTACTTGCTCTTTTATGCTGATCCAACGCTGTATGGTTTTTTTCTTTTCTTTTCTTTTTTTCCCCCTGAAATTCCCCCCCCCCAGGAATATCCAGGCTGTTCTTTTCTATATGTGATAAGTTACAATCTGACATTTTTATAGTAGGAAGTCCAACTACAACAACTATATTTCAGGCTTTGTGTGAAGAATGCACAAAAGATGCACCAAAAATTTCAGCTGCTTAATGTTTCTGTGTATATTTTAGGTTTTAGGTTTTGTCCGTTAAACGTGTTATTAACGGCATATTTTTTTTTTTTTTATAGCGAGATTAACGCCTAGCAAACTTTGTAGTTTTTTTCACATGCTTTTGCAACAACTAGTTACAACGCCACACCGGATCTAGCTAGACCAGAAACAAAACAACAGGCACGCCGCCCACACACACTTGCTTGGGCTTGCGATGCGAACCGGCCAAAGACTGGACGAGAGCGCAGCGCCGAGCCGCGTCTAGGACAACTCGCATCGCACATCGGACGCGCACTTTCTCAGTTTATGGCCAGAAAAAAAACGTTGAATGGCGCCGCCGGTGTGTGTACACTCAGAGAATAATGTGTTCGAATTTTAAATACGAGGCGCTGCGCTTCTCGTCCGGTGTGCGACCCCCTTTAACGTTACGTTTTGAGTGGATGAATGATGAGCGCGAGATGCCGAAATGGATGCCAATAAGATCCTGAAACGAAAGTTTACTTTTAAAAAGTTGCCAAATGGTTCAATAGTCAAGACCAAAGTGATCTGTGTGTTGTGCCGTTGTGAACTGAGCTGTCATCGTCCAGTCTGAAATACCACTCGATGGTCAAGCACACACACACACACACACACACACACACACACACACACACACACACACACACACACACTGATGAGTTTCTACGCCCACTCGTCAATATCAGTAACGTTACCTCGTCAGTATTTCTTTCACACTTTTATTGATGGACAGTGTTACATTGTGTGAGAGATTATTTGCTCCAAGTGAGAATGTTAGTGTGAAATTGAACACAGTATATGTTGTTTTCAATAAAAAACATTTGCACAAAGCAAGCCGATCCACTTTTCCATGTTGATAAGAGCATTAAAATGAGAAAAAATAATGGGACAAAAAGAAATCAAGAGACATTTAGAATAGATAAAAATGTGCGATTAATCGCGAGTTAACTATGACATTAATGCGATTTAAATATTTTAATCGTTTGACAGCCCTAGTTTTTATATATATGAAATTCAAGATATAAGGGCAAAAATACCTATATCTCGTATTTATATCATATAGTTAAGCAATATCGCATGAGTAACGAGTGCAAACGTTCATTTATTTCAGTAACTCAACTTAAAAGGTGAAACTAATATATTAGACTCATTACATGCAAAGTGAGATTTTTCAAGCCTTTATTTGTTTTAATTTTGATGATTATGGCTTACAAAGATCTTGCGTTTACAGTTGGTAAGATGTCAAAGTCCCCTTGTGGTGAAAATCAAGCGGTCTATGTAGTGTTTTTAATCTGCTTTAAGACAAACCATGTGTAAGTTCATAAGCGGACAGCATTGCTGAGTATTTTCTGCTTAAAACTGCAGTGAACCAAAGACAGTCTCAAAAGCACGGTTTGAAATCGCTGGTGTTTCTGACGTCACACACTACCTTGTAACCAATCAGATTTTAAGGCATGAAAATTTTTTTTTTCGCCTAAATATGTCATTTTGCTGATCAAAGATGAGTTTTTAGGGATAAAATGATTTACTACGGGGACTTAAATGTATATTTCTGGATACTGAGTGAATAAAAAACTGCAAAAATGGCACTTTGGATGCCATCTCGTGTCTCTCAAACGTCAGTGGTGCCGAATCTTATTTGAGAGCTAACTTAAATTTCAGTCTGTTCCTCACACAGTGATCGAGTCATACGGACTACATCTATAGTGCCTTTTTTTATTTAAAGTCTCCATTCACTTTCATTCTGTGGTTGACTGTGATATTCCTCAAAACCGTTTGTTTTCCTAGTAAATCACATCATCATATTACAGCCTCTCAGGTGTACACTAAACCGCATAGTTCATCTTTATTGACTACTGTCTTACCGTGAACGATGGGTCATAATTGAATGCCTAAATTCGTCACTGATTAAACATGTCAGAAGTGTAGCGTTGAAATCTGCTCTTTTTATACTTGATTATCTCTGTGCCTGGAGCTTCTGTTAAACTCCCGCTCTGACCTTCTGGCTGAATGTGTGTTAGCTAATTAGTTTTGCACATTGACAGATCGCACAACCTTGCCTGCAGCCCACACATTAATAATCACACATTATTTCACATTGCATCGCGTTTTCTTTTAGCAGTAATTGCATGCTCCGTAAAGCAGAGGTACAAAAGCAAATAGAGGACAACCCATGTTGTTTTGTGGGAGCAAATAATTAAACCGTAAGATACGGCGTTTTTTGTTTTGTTTGTTTTTTACATTTTTACTCTCATTTTCCTTATTTAAACAATTCTGATTGTATATTTAATTTAGTTAATCATGAAAGCTCACATGTTTGGCCAGTAAACACACACAAAATATAGATTATTCAAGCTTGTACATCCAAAGTGGAAATCATGTCGTTTAACTTGAAGGTGATGTGCATTTTTAAAATTAAAAAAATGTATGTAAAATCCAAGTTTAAAAAAATGCTGAGACGACTATAACTATTTGTAGGTTGAATAAACACTGTGGTTAATAAATCCTGCACAATTATCTCAAGATAAAATTTCATAATTGCACTTAAGTCTATTATGTGGTTTGTTTTCTGCCATTTAAAATGAAATTATCCTGATATTAGGATAAAAGCATGGCTAACATTAACATATGTATTTAAAAAATGCCTTGCATTCATGTTTTTTATTTTGAATCATTGATTCAGTGTTTGAAATTGATTCATTTTGCGCATGAAGTTTGATCCATGAACTATTCTATGTTGAATCAAATCAAAATATTTATTTCTAAAGCTACTTTTTGTAATGTTTATTTGACGCTTCTCTCATTTAACACAATAATGACTTTAAATTATAATTTGGGGGTCATTTCTCAGCCAAATTTGACGTGATTAATCTGCGATTTAATTAATTTCCACATTTAATTAATTAGATTATTATTATTTTTTTATCAATCGCTTGATAAAACTAATATATGTATAAAATTGCAGCTGATGATCAAATAACAGAAACTTTGACAGGTATGTTAAATTATATCCATGAATCTATCAACTCTAAAATAGAAACTTAACCCAAAAATAAAAACATTGTCATCTACTTTTGTTTGTACTCTTCAAAATATCATAATTTGTGTCATACAGGTTTAAAACATGATGACAGGATTTTACGATCCCTTTAATGGCCAAATAAAAACCCCATTAAAATAATTTTGCAATGTTTAATCTTATTTTGCCAGCAAATTCATCTCCGATACAGCGGCCAGCCCTCGACTCGCCCACAGCGCAGAGCGGCTACGCTAGTCGAGTGTGTTTTCATGTTCTTCAAATGGATCTGTGATTTGTGAGTAACACTAGACCATTAGCCGTGAGCGTGAGCATCAAACTTTGAAGAGCTTTTAGTCGACTGCTTGTACAGTTAGTCACGAGGAGATGTTGTGCGGGTTCAGACAGAAGTAGGTTGTGGTTTTCTTCCTCTCTGATACAAGTTTGACTCATGCTTTTTGTTATAATTTTGATGATTATGGCTTACAGCTTATGAAAACACCCAAATTCAAAATTAGAATATTGTGAAAAGGTGTTCATAAGCTGAAAGCCATAATCATCAAAATTATAACCAATAAAGGCTTGAAATATCTCACTTTGCATGTAATGAGTCTATCTATATAATATATTAGTTTCACCTTTTAAGTTGAATTACTGAAATAAATGAACTTTCGACTTTCACCTGTATTTTATTGAACTGTCCCGAGTAGAATACAAATAGAATGCGCTTTTATGAAGTTATTTCACTTAAAGACTTATTTAGTAAGATTATGCCTGAAAAGGTTTTGAATTTATCATATGTTAATAATAATTAAAAAATATAGCTGCAAGCAGCGATTACGGGCCCAAGCCGGTGGCACCGCCACCCTGGTGCCTTTAGTTACACTAAAGGCACCGGGCTGGCGCTGCCACCGGCTTGGGCCCTCCATCGCTGCTTGCAGCTATATTTATTTATATATATATATATATATATATATATATATATATATATATATATATATAAAAAGCCGCCACCCCGTTGCCTTTCGGGTTCCTGTTCACGACGGGCAATAACGTAACCCCGCTTTGACTGTCGAGAAGAAGTCTGCTTTAGAGCTTGTATCAGTGTGAGTCTTTCTGCTCCCCTCCAAACACACACAGAAAGGGGGGGGGGCTGTCTGTGTGTGTGCCCTCTCTCCCTCCCCTCCCGCCCACTCCACACACACACACACACACACACACACACACACACACAGAGAGAATGGCAGGGGGAACTCTGTCAGAGAGAGACAAGACCACATTCAAACCAAAATATCTGACTTCCTGTTGGTCGAAGCTAATGACTGTAAATGAGAAAGTTGTCCGGATCGATAAGCACAATATACAGACCGAGTTTTGTGACTGTAGGTAAAAATAACCCACCCACTTTAGTCAAAAGTATCTTGAAAGTAACACACTTCCTGCTGCCAGCTGGTGGCGCTATAACTTTGACTCACAATAGTCACATCCATGTGATCGCCCTCTTACAACAAACACACTGCTGAAGTTTCATCCAGATCAATTAATGTATGAAGACGTTATAACACATTGTGTTTTTCTTTTCTCGCCATAACTTCGTTTCCTCGCCACGGCCAAACCGTTCGAGATATCAAAAATCCGTCCGCAATTTAGCGTCCTCAATGTCTTGACTTCATGCTGACCGAGTTTGGTGGCGATAGGATAATTTTTCTTGGAGGAGTATATCAAATTCCAGGGGCATGCATTTTCATACAGCCCATAATAGCCGACTTCCTGTTGGACTGGCGTAAAACTTAGAGCACGAAAGTTGTTCGGCCCGATTAAATCTATATGTGTACCGAGTTTCATATTATTACATGCAAACGTGTTTGATATATGGACCAAGTTTTTCGGACCACGTTCAAGGGGGCGCTGTTGAGCTCCCCTGCCACGCCCGGGTACCAGCTTCAGCCCAGCCCTGATGGCCGCAGGTTCTGACCTGTGTGCAAAGTTTCAAGAGTTTTCGAGCACGTTAAGGGCCCCAAAAGTGCCCGAGAAGTCCCACACAGCAGAGAAAGGGTTAAAATAAAGCCCCCCTCCTCACACACACTCACACACACAGAGGGGCAGAGGGAAAATGCTCCAAACAGTACACATTCAAACCAAAATATCTGACTTCCTGTTGGTCGGAGCTAATGACTGTAAATTAGAAAGTTGTCCGGATCGAAGAGAAGAATATACGTACCGAGTTTGGTTACTGTAGGTAAAACTAATACCCCATTTTTGACTAAAGGTGGCGCTACTGAGCCCCTCCACCGCGCCCATTTCTGAAACTTCACACATGCCTAGTACCTAATAAATCTGATATGCATGTTGAGTTTCATGCAATTTGAAGCATGTTAAGAGCCTCAAATGCACCCAAAAAGAATATAAAAGTTTAAAGCGTTGCCATGGCAACAGTATTTAAGATATCAATAATTCTTTCACAGGTCTACATCTGCCGTGTGTTTACATTATACACATAAAGTTTGAAGCAAATCGGGTAAAAATAAGAGGGTGAATTCAAAGCATTTTGAAAGTGACACACTTCCTGCTGCCAGTTGGTGGCGCTATAACTTTGACTCACAATAGTCACATCCATGTGATCGGCCTCTTACAGCAAACACACTGCTGAAGTTTCATCAAGATCAATTAATGTATGAGGATGTTATAACACACTTCCTGTTTCCAATATTCGCCATAAATTCGTTTCCTCGCCACGGCCAAACCGTTCGAGATATCAAAAATCCCCTCGCAATTTATCATCCTCCATGTCTTGACTTCATGCACACCGAGTTTCGTGGTCATCCGATGAATTCTCTAGGACAAGTGTTTCAAATGCCAGAACATGCGTTTCCATACAGCCCATAATAACCGACTTCCTGTTGGACTGGCGTAAAACTTAGAGCACGAAAGTTGTTCGGCCCGATGAGATCTATACGTGTACCGAGTTTCATATTATTACATGCAAGCGTGTTTGAGATATGGACATGTTTTTGAATCCCATTCCAGGGGGCGCTGGCGAGCCCCCCTGCCACGCCCGGGTCCCAGCTTCAGTCGGGCCCTAATGGCCGCGGGTTCTGACATTTGTGCAAAGTTTCAAGAGTTTTTGAGCACGTTAAGGCCCCCAAAAGTGCCCAAAAGGTAGTAATATAATAATAATAAAGAAGAAGAATAAATAATAATCCCATGGAAAACAATAGGGCCTTCGCCTTTTCAAGGCTTGGGCCCTAAAAAATAATATGACTTGTTTGTTTGCTTGGTTTAATTGTATTTATATGATATTTGTATTTTTGTCATTTAAATTTTGCCACAAAAATAGCCCTAGATGCTGACATGGCTTTAAATAAAACAAGGGGGAGGGGGAGGGAGGTGTGTGTGTGTGTGTGTGTGTGTGTGTGTGTGAGTGTTTGTATGGGAAAAGAGCAGCGATGGACCGTTGGCTCGGGCGGATGCGAGATGATTTTGGCGGTGGATGCGGTTGGCACGGTAACGGAGTCGGTTGTCAGTGATGGCAGCTCTTGTTTGTCAGGTGTGATTTTTGAGATTGCTTGCGCAAGGATAAACGCTCATCTACTGTTCGCCCCGGAGCACTTAGTATATCAACACTGACATCAGAGATTTTTATATATAATAATACACACACACACACACACACACACACACACACACACACATACACACACCTAAAAGCCACAGGAACTTTATCAGGATGCATAGTATCCTGGATCCATGAAATAACTGGCCTTTAAAAATAAAACTCTGCCAGCCTCTATGGGGATTTAACACAGGGGTGTACTTACTTATGCACCCTGTGTTTTAAGGAAGAACATTTATTTATTTACAATACATTATTCATTCATAAAGAAAATTGAGGTCCTTAAAGGTGGGAGTTTTCCTATTTTTTTTTTTTTTTTTAAATTAAGGCATTAAGATCAATTTCCAAAAAGATTGTTTTTTTTATTCCTCTTTTTAGTCAACGTGTGTGTGTGTGTGATATATATATATAAAATATCTGATGTCAGTGTTGATTAAATGTATATTATACATGTATGTACCATATTTTCCGGAGTATAAGTCGCATCAGTCAAAAAATGCGTCATGAAGAGGAAAAAAACATGTATAAGTCGCACTGGACTATAAGTCGCATTTATTTAGAAATGTATTTATCCATTATCCAAGACCAAGAACAGACATTTAATCTGGAAAGGCGAGTTATTCAGCTCCACAACAGCACACAGAACAACAGCTGAATAGTGTCCGGTGTGTTAGCGTAACACATTAACAGTTATTCAGCGACACAATAGCATAAAGAACATATACCTAGGAGGCTGAATAGGCTAAATTAACATTAGCCAGCGAGTCCAACAAGTGACCGGTCAGCAAGTTCACCAAGCTCCCGATCTCACTCCTCAACACTGAATCCATTGAGTTCTTCCTCGGTGTCGCTTCTGAACAACTCCGCTAACTAGAGCGCCCTCTCGCGGCTGTAGACGGTAATGTTTTCTCTTGGTTCGTCTCAGTCAGTATGAATTAATTTTGATATATAAGTCGCACCGGACTATAAGTCGCAGGACCAGCCAAACTATGAAAAAAATACGGTATTATAATTAGGGGTGTGAATGAATATTCGAAAAATAAAAGTATTCGAATTTTACTACGTTGCTTTGCTGGCAGTAAATGCATAGCCTGGCTCCGCCCTCCTCTGTACTTCTGCTCAATTTTCATTTTCCTTCAGTACGACGTCTGGGTGTGCGGTGTATTCGCGGGTTTTCTCCGGTCAACTTTTTACCGGTCCAATCAGCGAACAGGGAGTGTCTGAGAACAACGACGTTGAGGTCGTGCGCTAGTTTGAGTTGAAGTTTCGTCACGACCAAACGTTAGCGATTGGTTATGGCAGATCCAATAGTTTTAAACTTCAACAGAGGACCCGCCTTCAAGGAAGTTAACGCTCGTCAATGGAGAGAGGCCAAAATCTCTGTACAAATTAAAAGTATGCGAGTCTGGTAGAACCAGGCTAGTAAATGCAGTGAATCCATGATAATTCCCAAGCACTAACTCTAATTAAATCCACTGGGTGGCGCTGTGGAGCATTGTTGATTTGTATTTGATCACATAATGTCGTCGTCTGCCTCGCGAAGTTACTTTTGATCAAATTAATTAATGAAACTGAGTTATCACAATATCACCAACACAATGAGAAATCACGTGCAATCTAAACACCAATCGAATGAGGAATACATGCATTATATTAATAATATTCTTTTTAAACGTCATTTAAATAAATTAATATTAAATTTTTATGAGCCCAAATATTTGAATACAATATTTTTTTTTAAATTATAATTAGTGCGGTCAAATCGATTAATCTAAAATAAAAGTAAAATCGATTTGACAGCACTAATTATAATATATATTTTACAAAGGGAAATTATCAGCTGTTATTTCAGTCTCTTTGCTAATTTTGTTTGTCAGCTTTTACTTTTTAATATGTTGCTATCTTGTCCAGCAGCATTCGTACTCGTATGCATGTGTTATTATTAAAGTGGTTAAAAAAATTAATGTAATGCATGTTTTTCTTTTAGTTTTCTTAGATAAGCACTCAGGATTCAAGGTTTAAAAGTGAATGGCTTATCCGGTGCATTTCTCAAGTCTCATATCTTTCAATGGGAAGCTGAAAGCTCAATAACAAGGTCTGTTAACTGCAGTGTTTAAACTCGTTCGCCGTGGCCGGTTGTCGCGGAGGGGGAGGGGAGGGGGGTGGTTGTTGCCAGGCAACCGTCAGCTCTGGCACGTACCCAGAAGCCTTTGCACCGTCGGATCCGAACAGAGGTTTTGCCCGCTGGCACCTGCCGTCAGTTAATGGTCACGACATTGAAAGCAAGAAGGCATTAACAGGAAATGAGAAGCTTACTAGAATAACCACAAACTGCCGGTTCAAGCACACGTGAGCATGCGTGTAATTCAGATTATTATTATTGTTAATGGGTTAGTGACTGATTTGAGCAAACAATGTTTGTTTTTTTACATATTCATCTTTCTTTACTGTGTAATGTTGCTGTTTGATCATGAAAAAGCTCTTGAGTTATTCTCTATATCAGTGTTTCTGAACTCCTGAAACGCCTCCATTGTAGTCTTGAGTTTCTTCCCGGGAACGAACACGTCACAATATTCCTCATTTAAATAATTAATACGCAGAATAAAGGGGCGGGGCCTAGTTGAGTTAGTTAGTAGTGTGTTAAACTGGTGGTTATGGTAAGGGGCGGGACATTTCCCAAACACACTCGAAGTGCTCGACCAATCACAACACTGCTCCAGCCGACCAATCAGAGAATAGTGTGCTTTTCAGAAGGAGGGGCTTCATAGAGACAGGAAGTAAACAGAGCGTTTCTGACAGACTACCGCGACTGCTTTCTGGTTTATGATTGTAACTACATCCGACACCAATGGCACTGCTCATCTTATTCAATTTTAAGTAATTTTAAGTATCTCCTCACTTTATTGTAACTTAAACAGGAAACCGGCATTCACTAGAAGGCAGGTATGTGTATAATTAGTGGTGTTTGCTAAGGCGAGTGTTATTACTCATACTTGCAGTTGGTGATTTGTAGGGCTGTGTGACCCTGGACCACAAAACATGGGTCAATTTTTTTAAAATTGAGATTTATACATCAACTGAAAGCTGAATATATAAGCTTTCCATTGATGTGTGGTTTGTTATGATAGGACAATATTTGGTCGAGACACAACTATTGAAAATCTGGAATCTGAGGATGCAAAAAAAATCGAAACATTGAGAAAATCTCTTTTAAAGTTGTGCATTTATGTTCACGATTGTGCTGCATTCACTCACAAAAATACATGTTTTATATATTTACGGTAGGAAATTTACTAAATATCTTCATGGAACAAGATCTTTACTTAATATCCTAATTATTTTTGGCATAAAATAATCATTTTGACCCATACAATGGCTATTGTCACAGATATACCGTGCGACTCCAGACTGGTTTTGTGATCCAGGGTCACATATTTTCAATATTTGTGGAAAAACACAAGGAAAAAAAGATCAAATCGCGACTTTTAAGAATCGATATTGAATCGACCACATTTTAAAAACGATTAATTGAAAAATCGTTTTTTTTTTTTTTTTTTTACCAGCCAAATTTAATTTTGTATGGGTCAAAATGATTGATTTTTCTTTTATGCCAGAAATCATTAGGATATTAAGTAAAGATCATGTTCCATGAAGATGGATCTCCTACCGTAAATATATAAAACATGTATTTTTGTGAGTGAATGCAGCACAATCGTGAACATAAATGCACAACTTTAAAGGAGATTTTCTCAATGTTTACATTTTTTTTGCATCCTCAGATTCCAGATTTTCAATAGTTGTATCTCGACCAAATATTGTCCTATCATAACAAACCACACATCAATGGAGAGATTATTTATTCAGCTTTCATATGATGTATACATCTCAATTTCAAAAAAATTACCCATGTGACTGGTTTTGTGGTCCAGGGTCACAAACCATGAGTCTTGTTGAGGAGAGGTGTGCTGTTAAGATGTGTGTGTATATATAAATTGTCATAAAAATGTAACCAGGTCTCGATTCCCAATCCCAGCTCTGACTACAAATGACTACAAACTAATAAGCGTTATGAGAAAAAGCCCCTCGGGACAGGCCGCCCTCCAAAACACAAGCACACACACATTCGAGTGGATCTGCTGCTGTTTAACAGAGTGAAGATCTAAGACTTGTGTATTATTATTATGGGCTGGATCTGGTCCCAGTCTGCTTGTTTGGCACAGATACAGCAGTCGACCGAACGGGCTCGTAAATCTTCAATATGACACTTATCACCGGGGAATCCAGCAGCCTTTGACAAACAAGCTCAAAGATGTGCTCTAAAGTCATCTTTTGCTCAGCTGTCACCATCACTCCCGCAGATGCGAGCGTGAATTTACTCTTATTTTATGCATTATTAATGTAGCAGTCAGTCGGAGGAATAGACATGCGTTTGAAGAAAACGAGCCATTGTTTCTTAGGTTTCATCCGGTAGACCTTTATTACATTAAGACCTGGTTTTACAGACAGGGCTTTAGGATTAGATCTTAAATTCAATCAAGGCGAGACACGGCGGGCAAAAACATTGTTGTTTTTTTTTCACAGGTCAATTTTGAGATTTTGGGATATTTGTCTTTAATATAAGTAAGTCTTCTTTCAGACTTGTGGTGAAAAAAAAGTCAGAAATACACATTTAGGTCTTTATTTTACTAACTTTGTCTGTTTACGTCTGTAGATTTCTCATAAATTCAACAAAAGTTGGCGTTATAAATCAACACGCTGCTCTGCGATCGATGTCTGCACCCCGTCATCACACACACCGTTAGAAAGCTCTCGCTCTCCTGTACAATGCTGTCGGATCCAAATATGGTCATTTCATTTTTATCAGAAACCAATCATGAAAGTAAAAGGGCTGAATGCGCAATCTCATTGGCTGATGATAAATCTTAAAAGCCCGTTTTCTCAAAATGACTTTTCTCTCATTCTCCAAGTCTGAAATCTCCACTTCAGTTGCACCGATATACACCAAACCTTCCAGTCTTGTACCTAGTTATATTATAAAGACATTTACTGAGGGATTTGTAAATATATCACTACTAGCCTGATTTATATAACATTTTATTCCAAAAAACATGGCGGAAATCAAATTTTTAAGGGTACTGACAGTATATTCTGATTTACAGGATAACAAAAGTAGATATCCATAAATATCCATTTCCCCATCTAATATGTGAACACGATGAAAAAATAATTTTGAACGTGGCTCTATCTAATACTCGGATTTTGTTTTTTTTATATATATATATATATGCAAATTACCACATATTTAATTAGATAATGCCTCCTCTTCTCCTCTTAATGTACGTAATCAACTGGGAAAGTTTCATGGTGATATCTGCTAGTTAAAAATTGTACCCTATTCACCTGTAGTGTCTGTAGTAATTTAAGTAGCTTTTATAAACATGCCTTAGAAAAAAAAAAACGTTACTGGTCTGAGACTAAACAATGGCACTGACATATTTTAAGATATGCTTTCAGTTAAAACGGCTCAAACATGCATGTTAGTCTGGGACAACTTTATAAAAAATTAAAAATTGCATGTTTAAAGCATCTAGATTCTGCAGTACGAACTAGGGATGATGGGTACGCTTTACTTTATATCAATGTTTGTGTTTCTGAGGCTCTCAAGAATGCATGCAGCCAAAAACAGTACTATATTTATCTTGTAATTTATATCGTTATCGCAATAAATACCAGAAAAAAATATGGTGATTTATAGTTTTAAATCCATATCGCTCAGTATTTTATTATTATTATAAGGCAGTCTGACATATTGCTGTCAACTGTGGGTAAGTTATCTCCACTTGGTCATGTGACCTCTACAACAATCTCTCTATTCTCCACATGTTGTCATTTCTTTCCCTGAAGTGTCCTTGTAATTTATCACATGGTGAGGTAGTTGGGCGTTATCCAAGTCGACTAGATTCTATAATGGTCTAGCTTTGTAAATTTGGTTTTAAAGGATTAGTTCGCCGATCATTTACTCACCCCGATGTCATCTAAGATGTCCATGTCTTTCTTTCTTCAGTCGAAAATAAATTAAGGTTTTTGATGAAAACATTCCAGGATTTTTCTACACAGAATGGACTTCAATGGCAATCGTCTATCCCAATGTTCAGAGAAGGTACAAATGTCCGTCTCAATGTTGCTTCAAAGTCTCGACACGATCCCAGTCGAGGAATAAGGGTCTTATCCAGCGAAACCATCGGTCATTTCCTAAAATAAAATAAAAAATTCTATACTTTTTAACCACAAATGCCCGTCTCGTACCATCTCTGAGCATTACGTCATCACGTTGGAAAGGTCACGCATCACGTCATCTATTACTATTATTTATACTACAGGGCCGTTGAATGGTGTGCAATTATTTTCAGGGAACCGCACGGCTAAAGTAGTTCCGGCAGGTCTTGACCGCATTACAGTTCCATATCACTGCGCGTAGTTCACTGTAATAACGGAAAATAGGATCCAATTAATAACAAGAAAAATCTGCAGCCCAGCCCCATGCGCTTGATCTGCGATGTTCAATCTCTAACTTCACAATCAATGGCAACATGCAGTTTAATTTTAATAAAGTATATAGTCCTATATATAAGCAATAGAAAATTTAACTGAATATTTAAATAAATTGATAGTCCTGCTGCACGGGTTTTCGTAATTATTGCAGATAATATAACAAATAAATAATTATTGATACTGTAGGGCCTATACTTTTTAAAAGGGCTTTGTGTTTCATTTATTAGGCTGTCACTAATAGGAAAAAAAGAATGAACGAATTAATTAAAACGAATTGAATTAATAAATAAATATACTGCATTAATAACTGCATAAAGCCGGGGAGACACTTACTGTCAGGCCGGTTATGAATGTAATTTGATACTTATGACTGATCATGCACGCGTTCACATCATCGTCCGACATCTTTGTTTTATTTAATTTTTTTCGTGACCTATTCAACGTGATGGCGTAATACGTGGCGCATCTCAGAGATGGTACGAGACGGGCATTTGTGGTTAAGTATAGAATTTTTTATTATTTTTAGGAAATGACCGATGGTTTCGCTGGATAAGACCCTTATTCCTCGACTGGGATCGTGTCGAGACTTTGAAGCAACATTGAGACGGACATTTGAACCGTCTCTGAACATTGGGATAGACGGTTGCCATTGAAGTCCATTCTGTGTAGAAAAATCCTGGAATGTTTTCGTCAAAAACCTAAATTTCTTTTATACTGAAGAAAGAAAGATATGGACATCTTTGATGACATCGGGGTGAGTAAATTATCAGGAAAAATTTTTTTGAAAGTGAACTAATCCTAGTCCCGTTTAGTGTGAGGCCAGTGCTTGTGTCTGAAATGTCTTGTCCCCTGTTGGCTTTTCACTCATGAATTAATGATGATTTATCTTCCTGAAAGGGCCAGTCAGTCCCTGTTTAACTTCTCAAATCTCTTTGCTTTGTTCCACCAACAGTGCCGGTCCCAAAGGAGACAACATCTATGAATGGAGGTCAACTATTTTAGGACCACCGGGCTCTGTGTATGAAGGAGGCGTCTTTTTCCTTGACATCGCATTTACACCTGACTACCCATTTAAACCCCCCAAGGTAAGAGTGAAGAAGCATGTGGCATATAAATGCGCATTGAATTTGGTGGATGACCAATATGGGTTAATAACGATATCTGAAGAGCAGAGCTAGAATGTTGTGTGATCAATATACAGGTGAAATATGCAAAAGTTCATTTATTTCAGTAATTCAACTTAAAAAGGTGAAACTAATATATTATATAGACTCATTACATGCAAAGTGAGATATTTCAAGCCTTTATTTGTTATGATTTTGATGATTATGGCTTACAGCTTATGAAAACCTACAATATTCTAATTTTGAAGTTGTAATTCATAAGCTGTAAGCCATAATCATCAAAATTATAACAAATAAAGGCTTGAAATATCTCACTTTGCATGTAAAGAGTCTATATAATATATTAGTTTCACCTTTTAAGTTGAATTACTGAAATAAATGGCCTTTTGCATGATATTCAAAATTTTCAAGTTTCACCTGTACACATACAGCCAAATAAATCCATATCTGTCAACAACTAATGAAGTTGCAATCTTCAGCCAGTAGGTGGTGAAAAGTGACCACAGTGAGAATGAGTGAGTGATTGACTCATTTACTGAACCGATTCATTCCTAGCACTGATATTTTCAGGAACAAAACCAGTGACGCGTCTTTATGAGTGAATTTAATCTGTTCAAACACACCGTTGTGTGTTCCTCAGAGAAACACTGATCACTGATTATTGTTTGGATCTATTTTATCTATTATAGTTTTTTTTAAATATATATATATATATATATATATATATATATATATATATATATATAAATTGTAAAATTAAACATAAAAAAAATAAATGATAACATGGGTAATTTATACTAAAATACATGAGTAATTATGGGTAATTCATGTTTAAAAAATGAAAAATTATTAAAAACTGCACTTACAGCAGTTATATATTATAATATAATAAAAAGTAATATATATTATGTATATATATATATATATATATGTGTGTGTGTGTGTGACCCTGGACCACAAAACCAGTCATAACGGGTATATTTGCGGCAATAGCCAACAAAACACTGGGTCAGAATTAAAGATTATGAACCATGAATATATTTTATAAATTTCCTACCGTAAATATATCAAATGTATTTTTGTGAGTGAATGCAGCACAATCGCCAACAGAAATGGAAACCTTTTAAAGGAGATTTTCTCAATATTTTGATTTTTTTTGGGGTGCCATTTTTCTCGGCCATTGTGTCTACATGGATAATTGTGGGTTATTCGTGCAAAAAAAAAAAAAAAACACTTTTAAAAAACTGCAGTTATATTGCAGCTATATGAATTTTATTCAAATTCTACTTCCTCCTTTAAATAACAATTGCTACTTTCAGTTCAAATTCAGAAGCCGTATTGGAATTTAAAACATTAAGCCGATGCACAAACCTGCTTCACGGGTCACCTTGTTTTCTGTTGTTCCCTTAAGGGACATTTTATTCTCTCTTTCATCCCAGCCCCCATCAGAACCATGTTTTTCCCAGGGCCCGTGTGTCTGTCATTGTCCAGTAACACCGCTTTCAATCTCTCTCTAAACTCTGTGTAAAGTAGGATGTTCATTTGCAGACGGCCACATATATGCGTTTGTTCTTTGGGCTCTTGTGGGTTTGTAGGTTGTCAGGATGAAGGAAGTTGTTCTGGTGGCAATTAAACTGTCATGAATCTCAAGGCAAGGAATGTCAAGGTCCATTAAAGGTTTGCCCTGAAAGCCTCCGGCACGTACACAGATGTCTCGCACACACACACACACAGACACACACACCGAACATGCTGATGCTTTTTTTACTTCCTGTAGTTTATACAGAGACGAGTTTCCTGCGTATAAGATGCTTTTAGTGTGGCATGACCTCAGATATTAACCAAAGAAGAGTTTCAAAGAAAATATTATTACTGCTAAGACACACACATAAAATTTGCTGTTTGCATGGCACAATTCACCTTTGGCTAAGCCCCGCCCCCCTTAGTTACTGTTGCTACCTCCGACAACTTCATCTGGGCTCTGGTTTGGTATCAACATGGCTTATGCTGTGACGGCTCTTCCTGCTGAAATTTTATCAAACTTTTATAAAGCAGCAAATAAAGTGTCGGATAGAAGTAGGCAAAAGGGGCTCAGTGTGCGTTCGAAGGCTATATTCAAGACATACCGGTGAAACGCAAGCAACAACAAGGCATCCAAATAGAGGCAAAAGCATAACGGTCACAGTCATAAAATGACCCACCGCATCATATCCTAATGGAGACGGAGGCTGGGACTAACAATATCAAGAGCAACACTGTTCATGCAGAGCTGGGTAGGTCTCTATTCACTTCTATAATCGTTATTACAAAGTAAACGGACTACGCGAGTATAAAGTTGTATTTATTAGCAGCGTGTGCTAGCGTAATTAGGGCAGAGAACCGAAATCATAACCTAAAATGGCATAAAACTGTCTAACTAGTATAACTCACAGTAAGGTTAAAAGCTAAATGTATCGTAGAGCACAAAAGTGTGTTGTTGATCTTGAGGGGTTTCGCTGACTGAGGACGTCCACACAGTTTAATCCAAAACCGACACTTGTCAGGATTTAACTTCGGTTTTGGGAAGGGAAAAACAGACACCGCCTCCAACCTCTCTGGGAAACGCGTATCTGTGTTACAAACGCCCCAGGCACAACGTTTAACCATATTTTTGATAAAACTACGACGGTAATAGCCTGCCGAGACCAAAAATATGAGACGCCTGTGTTAAAGTCAATGGAGCGCTGTGAAAAAGTGTCGGACCGCTGTGGAGCTCGTTCTTGGCTGCGCTGTGATTGGTCAATCTACATTCTAGGGCGTGGCTTAGCCAAAGGCGAATTTCCTATCTTGCAGGCCGGTTCTTTGTGTTAAGTTGTAACGGATATTGTATACCAACCCCAATCTGCCAAATTCATCACCATTGTCTAAACTCTGGCCATATATCCAGATGCGTGATGTAATCAAGTATACTTTCAGTTTTAAATAAATTTACTACCAGTTATAGCGCAAAATTAATTGCATAATTGTAGCCATTTAAATGTAAAGTGTACCATTTCTGTGCTACTAAAGTTAATCATTTATGTTTTAGAGTAGCTAGAGTGGCATTATTTTAGTATCATTTGTCTATATAGTTTATTTTAGTACATGGTCAAATTCAATTAAAATGTTGTCTTGGCAACTAGCTGAAATAAAATAAGTCCCCATTAAATCAACATGTAAGTTTTTGTTTTGTTTTTGGGTGGGGGGGGGTTAGAATGAATATGTTAGCCTTCAGGTTATGAATAAGCTAGTGTGCTCCAAAACAATGACAAAATTCGCATTTAGAAGATAAAAGCGTTCAAAAGTTAGTCTCTCACTTCCGCCAATATGGATCAATGATTTTGATGAAGTCCAATCAAATGCTCTCTAGAATCTGAAGGTCCGCCCCCTACATTATAAGTAGACGCTGAAGCTGCCTCTGAACTCTTCACTGCCTCTGAACTCTTCACTCTTCACATTATGCACTGTATAGGGGATATGGAACGATTCATATTTGCGATTCATATTCACAGAGGTACGATACACAGCGAATCATATGATCGAGTCGCCGCAGACCAGAACACGTATCGGATCCATTTGAATTCTGCACAGAATGCTGTATTTTAAAGCGAGATGGAGGAGATGAGGAGAAACTGTTAGAGAGACTCTGCATTAGAAACCGCACTGACGAGTGGAAGAGATACACCGGTGTCATTTGCACCAACATAAGTTACACAATTTTGATCACTGTTTTGCTTTAGTAATGGTTTCATATTATATCTAAAAGGGGAATCTATTAGACTGTCAAATGCGGCTTTACCAAGCTCAACAGCTATACTATACTGATAACTCTTTATATTTGAAAGCCTATAACGATATATTGGCCGATAAATCTAGATATAATTTTTATATAATTTGAAAGCCCGATTACAAAAACAAAAGTCTCACCATTTAAAAGCCATGTCCCAAGCACACAATTATGGTGTTCTCATTATAATTTTATGAAGCCGATATGACAGACTCAGTTAGACTTTAGCATTGTCATAATCTATATAATTACCCGTCATTTTAATTTTCACATTTAATGATAATAAGCCATTTACCGGCAATAGGCTCCGTTTTTGTTCACATTTTCATTTTTATTCACAAACGTACAGGACAAGCATATAGGCTAGAAGATTATGCATTTATTTATTTCTGAAGAGAAAGTTCTGCAGAGACTTTGTCACTTCAGTTTTCATCATGAATGTTTGTCCAAAAAATCGCAATAAGCTTTGCACTTTGTTACTTTTTCAAATGCGGCTTTACTGAGCTCAACAGCAATAACATAAACAAAAGGGGAGGAGCTGCTCTATGTCCCGCTTTGTGCGTTTCAAAGCACTTCAGTGGGCCTTTAACTATAATAACCCTGGCTAGTGGTTAACATGCATCAACTAAAAACATGGTGCACTAATGTCCTTACAAATTAAAAGTAGCAAAAGACTTACCAGACAAAGTGTTACCAGACTTCAATGTCAATCCTGTCAGCCTTCCAGTTAACTTCTCGTCCTCTCCCAGGTAACGTTCCGCACGAGGATCTACCACTGTAACATCAACAGTCAGGGCGTGATCTGTCTGGACATCCTGAAGGACAACTGGAGTCCCGCTCTCACCATCTCTAAGGTGCTGCTGTCCATCTGCTCTCTCCTCACAGACTGTAACCCAGGTGAGACTCACACACTCAGCATAACGTACACCAGGCTCAAGCCTCTATGCACACCTTGGCACTAGAATCGCCATTGGCTAGTACAATTAGTTTACTCTGCCAAAGGTTTGGAAACTTTTTTTTTTTATGTTTTTGAAAGACTCACTTCTGCTCACCAAGCCTGCATTGCTGTTTTTACATCTAGTCTTAAAACCTATTACTATAGTCTGGCATGTGACGCTATGCAAGTTGTTTTATAGTTTTATTTCTGTGCTGCTGTGTTTGTATCATTGATATAGGATATACGTGTACGGCACTTTGTTAAACACTTGCTGTTTTTAAAAAGTGCTTTATAAATAAACTTTGACTTTGATTTATGTGATCAAAAATACAGTAAACAGTAATATTGTGAAATATTTAAATATATTGTAAAATGTAATTTATTCCTGTACATTTTTTCAGCATCATTACCCCAGTCTTCAGTGTCACATGATCCTTAAGAAATCAGTGTTGAAAGTAGTTTTTGATCCTTTAACATTTTTGTGGAAATGGGAATTCTTTTTTCAGGATATTTCGAATAGAAAGTTCAATGAACAGCGTTTATTTATTTAGTTCATCTATTAAATCGAAATTGACAGTGAAGACATTTAAAATTTCCATCAATTTAATGCATCCTTTTTTATTTAATTTTTTTATTTAACCTTTATTTAACCAGGAAAACGTCCCATTGAGTTACAATAACTCTTCTCCCAGGGAGTCCTGGCCAAGATAGGCGGCCAAAAAGTTGCAAATAAAAAAAGACAGGACAAAACATGTCATACACAACAAATCTCTATACATAGACTATACATATACAAACAAAACATTTTGTTTAACTTAAGTAAATATAAACATATCATTTAAAAGGGTACCTAGTTTAAAAACAATTACACCGTTCAGTCAATTACCTCCTTGATGAATAAAAATATTAATTTCTAAAAAAAAAAAACCTTACCACAAATGTTTGAATGGCATCAGTTTCCACAGAAATGTTAAACAGCAAAAAAAACTTTTCAACATTTATAAAAATCATAAATGTTTCTTGAGCATCAAATCATCATATTACACTGATTTCTGAAGGATCATGTGACACTGAAGACTGGAGTAATGATGCTGAAAATTCAGCTTTGATCACAGGAATAAATTACTTTATAAAATAAATTCACACAGAAAACACTGAAATAATATTAGGGATGCACCGATATGAAAATGTTGTCCGATACCGATAATTCTTTATATTTGAAAGCCGATAACCAATATTTTGGCCGATAAACGATATTTTGGCCGATAAATCTGAGCCTGATTACAAAAACAAAAGTCTCACCATTAAAAGCCACGTCACAAGCACACAATTATAATGATGTTCTCATTATAATTTGATATAGCCGATATCACAAACTTGCACTGCACATGTTGAACTTTACAGTATTGTAAAGTGATTTCAATCATATTTCAAGACATTCAGAAACATCATGTTGAACCGCATCTAAAGTGTCTCAGCTGAAGAAAATTATACATTATTTATCGGCTTTAATATATCAGGCAAATTTTCTTATTGTGCCGATAACGTTAACATTAAAAATGAACATATATCGGACGATACTGATGTGGTGGCCGGTATATCGTGCAACCCCTAATAATATTTCTCTCTTTTTACTGTATTCTTGTTTAAATAGATGCAGCCTTGGTGAGTATAAGAGATGTATTTCAAAAACTTTTTTTTTTTTTTATGTTTCCAAACGTTTGACACGTTAGGGGTGTGTCCCAATCATTCACCCAAAAATGAAAACTCTGTCAGTAATTACTCTCCCTCATGTTGTTCAACCCCGTAAAGCCTGGTTCACACGGGACGATTTAAAAATTGTCAGCCGATTCTCCAAACCTGAGAGACACCACACACGGCGATAAAAAAAATCACGGGTCTAACAGTTTTGGTCGTACAGTGTGTGGCGCGCAACCACACGGCAAAATCAACACATCACACACAAACCGATTTGACTCCCGAGCATTCCCAGGTCAGACGGGAAATCTCGCAAAATCCCTCGAGATCAAACGTGACTTCAGAGTAAACAATCATGGCGGACGAAGAGGATGCAGTGGCGATAGTTTGTTTTTAACCGAAAAAAAAAAAACGTATCCTCTATCTCCGACGTCCACCGGACTTTCTGCTGCGCCATACCGCCGGCTGTTTTGATTTTGTTTCCCGGTGCTTCCTCGTCACCTCGCTTTCTGATTGGCTACACGCCACAGTCCACAGGCTGCGTGCTCGTTTGTCCCCGGGGGAACCCACACACGAGGAGAAATCGGGCCTAAAAAATCCAACGTGTTGGATATCCCCGATTTGAGATCGGAGCGGTCCAGACGTCCTTCCGAGCAGACGAGAGCAGTCTTAACACACCACACACGGCAGGAATATCTGATCAGATTATTTTACGATGATCGGAGCGTCCTTAAGATTGTCGGAAGGGGTGAATCGGGGCCTAATTATCCTGCCGTGTGAACCAGCCTTAAAGACTTTCCTTCATCTTCGGAACACAAATGAAGATATTAGTGATTAAATCTGAGAGCTGTCTCACTCCTCCATAGGCTTCTGTTGTAATTGAAACTTGCCGGCCCAGAAAGTTAGTAAAGACAATGTTTAAAGCTGCCGTCGGCAAGTCTGGCAGATTGAGTGGACTTAGACAAAATTTTGAATGTTTACAACTCTCATGCCCCTCCCCCACTACCAACGAGCACCCGCCCATCGTCAGTGCGTGTGTACCTGATTTTCTGTGAACGCGTCCGTCTTCAGCATTGATCAACACCATAGACTCGGAGGTAGGCTGCCCTGGCTAATCTATCCATAGATAGCAATAACCGAGGAAGCTTGTTATTAGATTTTCTCTCTGCCATCACGCTTCGTACAATCTTCAGGCGAACTTCAGGCTTGTCGTGTGCATGTGATATTGTAACGTCCGCGTCTGCGCGAGGGAGGGGGATCTGTGATTTGTGCACGACCTGTGATTGACAGTCAGATCTCACACCCCCTGCGCTGATTAGACCCGATGATCCGGGAGCGGTGGATTTTTGCAAAACAAAATAACACGCTCCAGGTGGAGTTAGAAGCTCGGGTTTTTTTCTAAAACCACCTTATTTATGTTGTTCTGTCGGATTATAGTGTCAATTTCACTGAATTTGATAAAAAAAAAATTGCCGACGGCAGCTTTAAAATAGTCCGAGTGACTACAGTGGCTCATCACGCACATGACCAGCGTCGGCCAATAGTAAGCCGGCGTTCTGACGTACAACCTAGAAGCGCTGCGCTGTTACACTACGTGAACTCACTCAGAGACACACACTGAAGAACATCAAGAGGTCAATAAAGTCCTTATTTTTATGTGTTTTTTACGCTTGATAAACTTAAGGTTGAGCCACTGTAGTCACTTGGACTATTTTAAACATTGTCTTTACTAACTTTCTGGGCCAGCAAGTTTCAATTACAATAGAAGAGTGAGACAGCGCTCAGATTTAATCACAAATATCTTCATTCTTGTCCCGAAGATGAAGGAAAGTCTGACGGGGTTGAACAACATGAGGGAGAGTAATTACTGACAGAATTTTAAATTTTTTGGGTGAACTAACCCTTTAATCACAAGTGTATGCAGTAGTTTAGCCCGTAAGTAGCAGATGAAGTGTGTTTTGCTGACGAATGTTCTGGTGTCCGCAGCTGATCCTCTGGTTGGGAGCATCGCCACACAGTACTTGACCAACAGAACAGAACATGACAGAATAGCTAAACAGTGGACGAAGAGATACGCCACATAAAGCGTGCGCCCAGTATCACCCCTCTCCTCCACACACACACACACACACACACACACACACACACACACACACACACACACACACACACACACACACACACACACACACACACACACACACACACACACTATACCCCCCCCACCCCAGCCCTTCTGTGCCTCTACCTCTCCCCGTCTGCTGAAAGCACACACACACCAAGTGCAACAATAGATCTGGCCCTTCTTCCTTCAAACTTCCTGTAGACCTTTCTGTGAAGAAAACTGTCCTTTGTTCCTTGTTGACTTGAAAGTTTCTTTTTATACAAAGAGTAGATTGGGACTTTATTTTCCAATTATCTGAATGTTTGAATTACCTTACTGTAGGTGAAAAGGAATATTATTATTATTATTATTATTATTGTCCTTATAATGTATGTATATCCTTTCTTTTTAAGTGGCATCAGGAACAAATACAGCTTATGAACTATTTGTTTTTCTCATCACTGTATAGTGCATTTCTTTCTTTCTTGTATTTCTCTCTCCTTTTGTTAGAAGTCAGTAAAATTTCCATGCATGTAACCGGATGTCGGATCGCATCTATTCAGCTCCAAACTTTTCCCTCTTGTTTTGTTTGTATGTATTTTTTAAACTCAAAGTCATGGCAGCCACTCGACGATAGGTTTGCTTGTGAATTTAAAAAAATGAAAAGGAAAAAAAAAAACGTGTACATATTGCTACATCTGGCCAGAATGGACTGTTGTGCACTTGCTTCATGAAAAACACCATAAATAAACACTGTGGCTGAATTGTCGTTTACTGTATGTAGTGTCATATGTTCAGTGCATGCGTTTTCAGTTTGACCTTTCTCTCTGGTGTTGCGCTCGACTTCCTGTGCTTCTGTCACGTGCGCTTTAGCATCAGTCACAGTCAAGCTGCAAAATTGGTTTTCTTTAATAATAATAAAAAACTAGTAGTGATGGCCTGGTATGTTTGCGTGAATGATATCTGGATTATCGGCATTGGCTGATCAGAACCTTGTTAACCGATACAAAAGTATAGAATAGTGTGTATAATAACTTGTCTAAAGTCAAAAATTACACTATTCTTAGTATTTGCATGTTTCTCATATTTGGCATTAGCAGTCCTGCTCCTGATTTGAACAATTTTTTTTGAAAAATAGCTTATTTAGTTAGATTTTTATGGTACACAGACACACGTGAATTAAAAAAATTGCACTATATCTTATGCATTTTAAAGGGACAATGTGTAGTTTTTTTAAAAGTCTTTTATTAACTAAAATCAATGTCTTTATTCATAAATATGTCCTCAATGGTGTACAACTACCTCTCCCAATGATCCGACTTATCCTCGTACGCGAAGAATTTCTTATCTTTATTTACATGGGACGGGTAAGTCCACGGAGGCTTCCATGCCGTTCCTCCATCTTGAAAAACTATAATAGCAGAGAGGGACAAAAAGCACTAGCCTAGCTCAACGCGTGTTCGTCCAGAGCCGGCGTCACGTGACTGACACTGAAGCGGACGAGGAGAGAGGCGTAATGCGTGTTCGAGGATGGATACCCGACCCGAGCCGGGTTCGGACAGATATTTAGAAATTATGTTCGGGTTCGGGTCGGGCTCGGTCACATCAGCGCGAGAAGGCATTGAACATTTTAAATTTAAAACAGCTTATGTAGGTAGCCAATGTGCCTGATGCTTTCACTTGATGCAAATGTTCGTTTTTGTGATTTAAAATATGTGTTAAATATTACCATAACATCCGTCTTCCTGTGTGCGGACATTTGTTTATGTAGCCGTGACAACGAAACGCGTGCATGCGCACCTGTGTTAAGAAAGCGCTTGTTGCTCCGCGCGCTGATGCGCACATCTGTTGACATTTCCGAATGTCTTCCTACAGTTGCATAATAAAAGCGGGCTTTCCACACAAACAAACGTACATGTGTCATTAGTATGAGAAAAAAATGGGATTTTAACTGTTCGTCTCGGGTCGGGCTCGAACATAAATCTCTTTATGCCTGTCGGGCTCGGGTCGGGTTCGGTTACTGCTCTGTCGGACGCGGGCCGGGCTCGGACTGAAAAATTCGGCCCAATCCACACTCTAATGCGTCACTGCCCCGGTACATTTGAAAGGTTGCACTGCACGGTATTTCATAATTCAGGATCATACTTATGCCGAGACACAGGAGAAATGCCAAAAGTGAATTTAAAAGGAAACGTGACCGGCGAATTCAAAACCCGAGGGTTAATAACGGGATAGCTTTACCCAGGTGACAAGAGTGAATGAAGGAGAAAGACTTTGAAAGGGACTCTGAAGTTTCCTGCTTTCTTCTCGACGGGCAAGTCAATGTTATGCTCTAAATTACAAGCTTTTTTTTCATTGCTTGGTTGTGTAACTCATTATATAGGCAGCATAACAGTAGAACATGTAACGTATAGTTAAAACTCGACGAAGGGCTATTGTTGTCATCGCTTCTTGGTACATAACGGCTATCGTAGTTGCAACACGTATTTGAAAAAGAGAGGCGCTAGAGAGCACTATTCGTTTGAATGCAAAATACAATTTTACCGCTAGATGGGAGAAATTCCTACACACTGTCCCTTTAACTTTTTTTTAACTAATAAATGTGTCATGCAAGAGCTCTGGTTTGTACAGTAGTGACCAAAAGTGACGTCCGGATGGGATATTTGATTTTAATGACCCTACAAGTTTGATTAAATCATGAAAATATGTGACCCTGGATCACAAAACCAGTCATAAATAGAACATGTATATTTATAGCAATAGCCAAAAATACATTGTATGGGTCAAAATTATTGATTTTTCTTTTATGCCAAAAATCATTAGGATATTAAGTAAAGATCATGTTCCATGAAGATATTTTGTAAATGTCCTACCGTAAATATATAAAACATGTATTTTTGTGAGTGAATGCAGCACAATCGTGAACATAAATGCACAACTTTAAAGGAGATTTTCTCAATGTTTCGATTGTTTTGCATCCTCAGATTCCAGATTTTCAATAGTTGTGTCTCGACCAAATATCCTAACAAACCACACATCAGTGAAAAGCTTATTTATTCAGCTTTCAGATGATGTATAAATCTCAATTTAAAAAAATTGACCCATGTGACTGGTTTTGTGGTCCAAGGTCACATATGAGGAACATAAATATTAAATACGAGAGGAAGAACAAAAGGTAACACTTTATTTTAAATTAAGGTGACATAGTTACACGTTAATACATGTACTACTTACTATAGTAATAACAGTTAATTATGCATAATTACAAGTAATTCACCCTAAACCAAACCCTAATCGTTACTATGGTAAAGTACATGAGTTAATTAATATTACTCAGTACTTATCTGAGTATGTACAATATAACTACGTCACCTTAAAATAAATTATTCATAATTTCTTTGTATGACAGCCAGGGTACAAATTGTGTTGAACAATTTAGCAACAATGTTGTGTTGATCAATTTGTCATGTCTCATTGCATTATCACAAATAAAACAATCAACTTCGCAATATTAATTTTTTATAATATTTTTTGAATAAAGGATGTAACAGTAAAAGTATCCCTTGAAATAACCAGGTAATTATATTATCAAACATACAATTTTTTTTAGCTAGCAGCACCTCACGTATTCTGCTATTTGCACCACGTCAAATCTTATTTTATGTATTTTTATGCAGATTTTTGCTTGTGAAAGTAGAGAAGTGTCGGGTAATTATTTTTCACAAAATGTTTGTGTTATTTTATAAGAACTCTATACATGAATTGAAGCAGATAAAGCTTAATTTTCTCATTAAGATGCACAAGTTTCACACATTTTAAAGTCAAAATTAAGGCTAGTGAAACTATAATGACGTACAAGTAGGTTACAAATGAATGAATCTACCTGTTCTCCTGAAGATCTCCGGTGACGCTCTGCCTGATTGATCCCATTCCCTGGAAGGAAAAGCAGAGACTTTCAGGAGAGCTTTTCACAAGCCTAGGAAAAATAATTTAAATGCATGTATGTTTTGCACTTGCTAACATTGGTGTACCCGTTTCTGCATCATAATAATGCTTGTTTTCTCTTGCATTAGTTTGTATGTTGGATTTAAATACTGAATCACAAATGTAAATTGTGTCCTCCAAACGAATATTTCACAAGATAATTACATTGTGCAGTATTTCCTGCAGACACAACTGTTTTAACATGTGCGTTCAGCAGCAGTCACAAAAGTTTTAATCTTTAATAAAAGAAATCTCACCTAGTTGTCTCCTAACTAGCAATGTTTGTTAGGATCTGGATTATCTGCATTTTATGTAAACTGTTTTAAAGAGTAGGTATTCAAATAAATATGTAAATTCTGTCAGCCAAACTAACATTTCAATATAAATTTCGAGGTGGACTGGTGTTTTGTATTAGTTTACTGTGTAGATTTAGCTGAACGCATGTATTTGGCTGCTTACTGGAAGATTCCTATAATAACAACTTATAGGGGCATGTTGTCACAAGAGGTCAATGTGTCAAATTATATTTTTCCTGGTCAGTAAAAGCAAAAATGTTCAGTGTCTTTAAGGTTTGTGTACATACAGAAATTCAAATTTAAATAAATGTATGCATACATACATAAACATATGTAGCCTACAACCTGTAAAATAGTCACTGAAATAAAATAGTGTAAACCAACCACGGTCTTCCCTATAGCCAATAACTCTTTTGGTTCATGAGTTAACTTTGTGGATTATCATGGATTTTTTGTTTGTTTGTTAGTTATTATATTGTTACTCATTTGTCAAGCAGTTTTATCGTTGTATAAACTTACAAATGTGTCTTCTTTCCAGCGAAACTCACTCTCACAAAGCAAAGGCACTGAAGAGATGTCCAACGGTTATGGAAGGAAGTTTTATAGCGGTAGTATATTATATTATATTATATAACTACACCAAACCAGTCAGAGGTTTTATTAAAACGCAATTTTTACAACATTTAAAACTCACAGTTCCCGCTCTAAATTCTGATTGGACGAGCACCTGCTGTCCTGCAGGAGCCGTTGCCACGTTGCTTAGCAACCATAAAAAGCCCACTTAGCGAAAACGGTTTCTTATTATTATTAATATTTTTAATCAATGTTACTATTTATTTTATATTGGTGTATTCTATTACTAGGATTTTGACCACAAAATGGTGCCTGAAATCACGATAGGCGAGTGGTTCGTTTAATAAACAACAATAGTTAACCTACAATCGTATTATCTCAGCTCACATCAACCAAAATTGTTAATATATCATACAATGTCATTATGTCTGATCCACAGTGTTAAAATTAGGAAATCTTCCGATTGTTTTTTTATGTTAGTCAGGAGTTCACAGTTCATTTACAAATCATATGATGGTGACCGAAGTTTCTCGTCTGTTCTACAAACTAACCTTTCACACACATTACATCGATCAGCTGTTGGAGATTTTAATGGTGAGTATGACATTCTCATCACAAATGACAAAAGGTTGGTCGGTCAATCAGTGCAAATTTCACACCCCAAATCATAAAATGTCAAACTCATTTATATTACTCGGTTGAGTCAGTCCAGTGTCACAGCCAGCTGTCTTAAAGCAACAGTTCACCCAAAAATGCGATTTTAAAAACAATTATGCGATTATTTACTCATCTTTCCCTAACCCTGGTTAGGTTGAAGTACTAAAATGACTTAAAACTGAAATAAAAAAAATAAATCTATATAGAAATATAAAAAAGATACAATTTGACAAAAGCACATTGCATAATTAGCATTAATATACAATAAAACCTTACTTAACATATTAATACATAGGCTAATATAATAACACAGATTACATATCATTTTCTGATTGAAGGACCAAGAAAAGTTAGATTATAAATTTAACTAATTTACTTACATTTGATTTACTTACTTTTGCAGAATCTTAAACATGTATGATTTATTTTACATCAGAATCTCAGACATTTCCAAAATCCTAAAACTTATTTAAAGGTGAGAAAATCACATATTTTAATATAGTCTCGTACATTTAGATTCCATTCCAGTGTATATGATTATTAACATGGACATTTAATAATCATTATGATTCCAAATAATGTTTATGCTTATTAAAGGTTAACATGATCTAATAATAGAGCAGTGATATCAGTGATCTCGACGGCTTCTAAACCAGATGACCCCGTTCAAACAACCCAGGGTCATGATAACACCAGCTTCTGAGAACTTCACCTGTTGTCCATTGGTTCAGCCATGTAAGGAAGACTGTAGAGGTCTAGCCTGTCCACTAGATGCCAGTAGATGGCTATCTTGTTTATTGTGCTGGATCTGATGGAAATGAGAAATCAAAATGAGAAGTATATTTAAGCATATCTGTCCAGCGTGTACATTTATAAGCTCAATACGGGATTTCACTGCAGCCTGCATGAGATATATGATTAATGCAGTCAAATGATCTGAGATAAAGATCAAGATCTGGTTAATAATTCAGGTTATGGTGAAATGCCTACGCAATAGACCTACTTTACCAAATGGGTATTTTTAGCTGTTCATCTGGTGCATTTAACCACACCTTCTCCTCTGGGTTTGTAGAGTACAGGACATCATGTCCTAGTGTTCTTCCAAACAGGGATCTGATTAGAAAAAAAATGTTCAGGATGTGGTGTACGGTACATTATGTGACTGACTTACTAAAACAGCTTGTTAAATCAGGTTATTGTTTTGGAAATAACCAATCAGATTCATGACCATGTTGCATAACCATCAAAACCATATTTTATGATTATGTCATGTCTCATGTATGCTTTATCCGGGCAGTGAAAATAAAAAAGTGTAGTTGAGCTTAGTAAAACAAGATAGCCATGGCATTTTATGGGTGTAATTAATGTCCCTATGTAGTAGAAATCGAGTTTTTAATGTTGTTTATATGCATATGTGGTGTTTTTAATACATTTAAACCATGTGCAAATTCATAAATCAACACCATTACTGAGTATTTTCATCCATAAACAACAGTGAACAAAAGACAGTTTTAAAAACGTGTTTTGAATTATTGACTAAGGGATTTTAAAATGTAATATATTAAAGTAATTATTGTGTGTTAATGTATAAAATCTTATCTTCTCTACTTGGAATTTCAACTAGTAAGAAATTAATTATTGATATCAACAATTGAATTTGAATGGTGGCCTATGGTGACATTTAACTAGTTAAATACAATTACAGATATCAAGAATTATAGTTTTTACTCATTTAATTACTAAGTCGTATTTGTTCGAAGGATAGCGTCAATGTCGATATCAAGAATTAACATTTTTACTAGTGGAAAATGCGATTCCTGATATCAAGATTGACATTTTAACTCGTAAAAATGGTTGATATCAAGAATTCATACCCTGTTAATAAATGAATAAAAGTTAAAACAGCTTGCCATACGCGGGTTTCGCCTCTGGACGGGTGAAAGTGTGTCACTGGGTTAAAGGGGCGGAGTCAGTGACGGAAACACCAGCTAGAGAACATTGAGTTCCGAGCGCTCGTGCGAGACCTGGGAGTTCCTTTCGTTCCATTGTGAGTCGAACGTTCGCTCGAGAGAACAGATGAAGCACTGACGGATCCGAACAAACACTGGATCTGATCTGCTCGAGTTACACATAAAGCGCTCGGGCTGGAATTATTAGACTACTGACACTGACAGGCAGAATTATAGACATCGAGAGTCTGAAGACTGAAAACATGCAATCAACAAAGCAAGGTAAGACGTGTCATCATTAGTATTGCTTGTGATTATTATTATTATGTTTTTAATTCATATTTTTATGTATTACGTGTTTAGCATGATGAGGAAAAGCAGGCTACTCCTGTTATTCGAAGAAAGGAAATGTTTACAATTGCAACTGATGGTATCAGATGATATTTTGATATAGCATAATTTACAAGATTTCCACTGTCATGGAAAAACCGGCAAGTATTAAGGAATAAGCATTTATTTCTAGTGATTTCTAGACACAGACATGATAGATAAATTTAGTTCGTCTCAAAAAAATGTATTGCAAATGATACATGTTGACACATTTTATTATTTTATTAAAAACGTGTCAAATAATTTTATTTTTTTATTAAAAATCGTATGTCATCTTTAATATGTGTCCATACTAGTAAGTGTTTCTGTTGATATTAATTTAGAAGTTGCTTTTATTGTTTAATCTACATTTAACCCTTACTCTGTTGTGCATATCTTGATTTATGTGTAAAAAAAAAATTGTAATATCTTAATATTAGTGAAGCTTTAAACCTCTTTTACGATATCACAAAGCAGATGTGCATTATTCTATTTTATTTTGTGATTTAATTAAAGCAAACATGCTTTCCATTGCTTGCATTGCTTTGCTGCAACGTAGTGCACGTCAAACAGTGTATGTGGGTTAGGAGTGCCCGTGACGTCACGCGCACTCAGTACTAGAAGGCTGGAGCTCACATGGCTCAGTCATGTGCATGTGTGTGTACGAGGAGACGAGGCTCGGCCGCTGATTGGGTGACGCACGCGATACGTAACCTCTGATTGGTCGAGAACCAGGCGGTTGCATAATTTAGCACACTGCCCTGACGCGAGACTCTGCAGTACCACGTGAGCGAGGCAGTAGACAGCTACTGACCTAGATATTCTTCCTGTACAAAACACGAGAGGTCCACGTGTGGGTGGGACCGAGAAACTAAGTCCTAAACTAACCTCCCATGTCCTTTTAAAAATCTCTGGCACATTTTTACTCTGTGTTTGTGAAGGCACAGTCGGTTAGTGTTGAATAAATCCATATGTACATTTATGAATATAGTGTACATCTTTGACTGCTTTACCCAATACAAATACATTGATGGTATCAAATTGTTATTTTGATATGCCAAGATACTCACCATATTAATTTAACCATGGTACTAGTGCTACAGTCTATGTGTAATTAAACAATGCTTTTCTGTTTCATTTATTTAAAACTGGGTCATCATGAGCCGTCTAAAATAGGGAAGTTCATCCAACATGGGAACTTTATAAGATTATATAAATATTATTTTTTAAAGTCATGCAAGCATATTTTTGTGATTTCTTCATAGCATAGATCCATTGATGTTAGTTTACATAACGCAGTTATACAATAAGTGAATGAAATGCAATGAAGCGGTTTAAACTGCATCACGAGTTTAACAGTTTCAGAACATCTTCATTTGTAATGGGATTGATGTCCTTTTGTTTTTTTGCCTGTATAAGATTTTCCGCCACAGAATAAAACATTTAAAAGGTAACTGCAGCTTTTTATCCACAGAAAAAAAAAAGCTCAATAAATTATATTAACTTAGTTGTGATAAAGTTGCAATATGAAGTACTTTTTTAATCTTTTTTTATTCCGTGGCGGAAACAAGAGTCAGAACTCTAAGATGTAAAGTCAGAATTCCGAGAAATAAAGTCAGAATTCCAAGATGTAAACTCAGAATTCCGAGAAATAAAAAAAAAAAGTCAGAATCCCAAGACGTTAAGTAGTAATTACCTTTTTATTAGTGGCAGAAACAAGATTCCATAAAAATAAGAACATTTTTAGATTAATTATTAGACCAGTAGAACAAAAAACGAGGGGTATTAAAATCTGCTTTTCTTTTTTTTCCCAATCTTTCATTTTTTTTAAATCTAGGAAATGCATATTTACCGGTACATATTAATTTGTGCATGTTTAGTACTGTGCTTAATTTTGTCTTAAAACACTCTAAAATGTTTTTATTTTATTTTTTTTCTAAGGAGGCGTGATAGCCTACTGCTCCTCAAGCTCCGCCTCCAGCCTTGAGTCCTGCATGAGTGACAGCTCGAACAGCCAATCCCCATCATCCTCCCCTCCTCTGCCCACTAAACCGAGCCGTATCCCAGACCTGCCCAGCGCTGGCCTGCTGTCGAAGCGCCTTCACCCACGAGACAAGAGCCTCGCTGCCAAGAGCAGCATCACCAGTGAGTTACATGCACTGCCAAGATGTGCTGAATCAGCTCTATATGGGATTCAATACACATTTCCACATTGCATTGCATTTTTTTATCTAGTCAATAATTGTAATCTAGTCAATAAACAATTGACCTAGCACATCTGCAAATAATTGATAGGTGCGCATCAATAAACTAGAAAAATAAATCCCACACACTCTCCTACATACATTTATTTAGCAATGTTTTAGTCCCATGACCTTCATCTGCGGAGATCGCGAGTCAGCATCGTCAACCGACACTGACAGAAAACACTTGTTTATTAATAAACAATTGAAATGTCTCCTTCCTATATTTGACATATTCATAATCACTACTTTTGCCGGTTCTTTGTGACATTTTTCATTAACGCGTCACCATCGCTCAATAGTTAATATTGTAGTTTGGTGTTCACTTTATACAGGTTTTTCAAATAAAAATATATTTTTTCGATGTCAAAATCTCTTTTTTTCTAGTTTTTTTTCTTCTTCTAGTTTTTCAATAAGTAGAGTTCATAGTAGAACTTTATGTAGGCATATACACATTTAGGGACAGATATTGGGTTCTGCCCATACCCAGCTCAAGCAACGTAAAAGTAACGAGTAACGTAAAAAGTTACTTTCCAAAGGGGGTAACTAAGTAAAGTAATGGATTACTTTTTTAAGAAGTAACGAGTAACGAGCAAACACTACTTTTTAAAAGTAACTTCCCCAACACTGTTCATCAAGCATTTACAATAAAACAAATGCAAGAATGCAAATGCAAATGGAAAAATTTCACATAACCAAGCACAAACGATTACAACATTCTGTTAATCTAGGAAATGCATATTTGAAATCAATTCATGCATGTTTTTGTGCACTGGATTCGACTCTTACATGCATATTTGTCTATATCTAGAGCTCAATGGAATGGTGTTACTGTGTAAAGTGTGTGGAGACGTGGCCTCGGGCTTCCACTACGGCGTTCATGCATGCGAAGGCTGCAAGGTAAGGACACGCTTCTCTCAGGATCAGCTGACAGTTTGAGTCTGTTCCAAAACACTGATGCATCCGCTCATGTACAGGTAATGCCACATTTTAAGGCATCATTGGCACGATCACAATGCGGAAGCAAACCTTTCTAGAGCGGCACTGCATGCATACTTTCAAATCAAGTCAAGTCTTGATTTACTTTGTAGTATTTGGAACAGACCCGTAATATAATGAATAAATACTATAATAGTATATAAATAAAATGCTAGGGAATAATTGCACTGATTATTTTTTACAGGGCTTCTTCAGAAGAAGCATCCAGCAGAATATCCAGTATAAGAAATGCCTGAAGACGGAGAGCTGCACTATTGTGCGGATAAACCGCAACCGCTGCCAGCAGTGCCGCTTCAAGAAGTGTCTATCTGTCGGGATGTCGCGAGACGGTGAGTTTTAAGCATATTCTTCTTCCTTGTGAGCTCAAGCTTTTGTGATGTTGACATTAGGACTTGCACAACTACTTTTTTGCTAGTCAAGCAGAAAAATTGTTCAACGGGGAAGAACCGAAAGCATTGAATCTTAAAGAGGACCTATTCTGCCCTTTTCAGTCTTGATTTAGTTTAAGGCTCTACTAGAAAGGTTTTCATGCTTGATTATATTCAAAAACATGTTATTTTCTTCATTGTTGGAGCTCCTCTCATCCCAGTCTGTCAGAAACGCTATGTTTAGTTCCTGTCTCTATGAAGCCCCGCCTTCTGAAAGGCACACTGTGCTCTGATTGGTCGGCTGGAGCAGTGTGTTGTGATTGCACTTCGAGTGTGTTTGGGAAATGTCCCGCCCCTTACCATAACCGGTCTCTCTCTTGAATCCAACACGGAAGTGACTTAAACTGCAGTTCATCGGCTGGCCACTAGAGACCGGCTGCAAAAGAGATTCAATCCCATAGACCCGCATGTTAAAATGCCCAACTTTACAGCAAAAAAAAACACATGTTTACAGCCTGGTGCAAAAAGTGGTTTTGGTCTATATAGCTAATATATATTAGCTTGGCCTTCATAACAACTGTGAGGGGAGTTCATTTTGTTATAACTCATCCGTTTAAATTATATTAAGCCTTAAAGTTCTGCATAATTGAGGGCGTGGCCACTTGAGTGACAGGTGGATTGCCGCTGATGTCACTACTAGACGTTTGTCTGCTAGCGTCACGTCGCCTCAGCTAATCCGCCTCGCTGCACATTTTTGTTTATCCGGGAGTGACGCGTGGCCAAGATAGCGACGGCCGGCTCCGCCCACTTTGCGCTCTTCAGAAACACTACGGGTGACGTCACGACACTACATCCATATTTCTTTACAGTCTATGGTTTCAACACGCTAGTAACTAACTCAACCAGGCCCCGCCCCTTTATTCTACATATTAATTATTTAAATGAGGAATATTGTGACGTGTTCGTTCCCGGAAAAGACTACAATGGACGCGTTTCAGGAGTTCAGAAACACTGATATAGAGAAGAACTCAGAGCATTAAACGCACTAATAAGCTGAACATGCATAATTCAATAAACAATCTGTCTTTTTTTCAGCTGTGCGATTCGGACGCATCCCGAAGCGGGAGAAGCAGCGGATGCTCCTGGAGATGCAGACGGCCATGAATAACATGATGAACAACAGTCAGCTTCAGCACATGCTTCACGTCCCGTGTGCCATCGAGACCAGCAGCTCCCCTTCCCTGTCTCCGCCGGCTTCTCCCCGGTCCTCGTCGGATCTGTCCCGGGACTCGGAGTCGGGCGCTCCCATGGACACGGCCTCGTCTTGCTCCTCGGACAGCGGAGAGGAGGATTCGGTGAGCAACGGACTCGTTCCCCGTAAGGATCTGTTCATGTTCGGCTCAGCCGGCTCCGAAACGCCTGGGTCTTACAGGGAACATGTGACGGCGTATCATGTGACCCAGCCGTGCGTTCAGAGCCCTTGCATTCGTCAGCCGGAAAACTTGCCTTTCCACGGGAACAACATGAACAAACTCCAGACGGGGGGGAACCGACGACATCTGGTTAGTTCTGCTGTTTATACAGTCAAACCAAAAATTATTCAGACACCAGATTAATTTTACGAGTGTGTGCAGGACACTATAGTTCATTTATGTAAGTGAGGAGAGCAAAATAAAGTAAACTGTGGCATATTATACCCAAAAATTCTTCATACAGTGACTACCAGTAAAATGTATACAAATTTGGGACCAAAAATTATTCAGACACTTTGACCTGAGCATGTTTTCTGAAGTGTCAATCGCTAATGCGACCTTTTACACCACAGACTGAACAAAATTAAGCATTGCTTGGTAACTGGTTGAGCTAAACTGGTATGAGGAAACAGAGGACATCTGGTTAGTGATCTTCTGCTGATAATACATCAATATTAGCAATAATAACGTAGGATCAGTGGTGCTATTGGTAACTAAAACTATTCAAAAAAGTTTTTCTTAACCCTTGTGCTGTGTTAAATCCTTCTCCTGGTCAAAAATCGTTGCTTGTAAATCGTTCATTGTGCTATATTATCATCATAATATTTTTGTCAACTTCTTTGCTTTCAATTAGCACAGGTTAAGTATTTATTTTCTGGAACTGATTGATTGTTGGCACCGAGCTTATTCATTTTATTACTTATTATTTGTTCCTATTGTTAGTCACTTTGGATAAAAGCGTCTGCTAATGCATTCATAAATGTAAAAAAAAAATTCAAGCTCGACACAATGCATTATGGGACTGCATTGTCTGCGGATTGTATTTCTTTCATTATTATAGATTTTGTTTTCATACAAGTTTATATCTTTGTTATATTACCGTGTGCAACACGAGTAGCCTGTGCGTTAACTATGCTTTGTCAATGTTCAAACGATTCTTTTTAATATGCCAATAAAAATACTGCCGCTTTATTAAAATGAAGCAAAAGAGACGGACAAATGTCTGCTTTCACGAGCTGTCACGTACTTCGAGCCTGCAGCGGGAATCTCTTAAGTGTGAACCGAGAAGTTTAAAGGTTAAAGGTCAGCTTAAGCGTCTTCTAGGATTTTTAACGGTTCGATTCTCTCAAGGCTGCGTTCCAGTCCACGTTTAGACACGCACTTGCGCACTTCCCTCGGGGGAATCCCTGCCGCCATTTTGAAGTGCGCTCCACGTCGTGAAGTGACGAGGTTTATATGGACAGACCCTCGATTTTGACAGAGGGAGCGAGTCTACTTCATATGTACACTTCAGACAGCTCCATATACCACAATGCAACACGATTGTGACGTCAGCGCATATTGCGTTTAATTTACCCCTCCACAAACAACTCTATGATATATTAATCATTTAAAAAAACAAATTTAAACAACTCAAACACACCTTTATACATATAGAATGCTGCATTAAACAATTTCGTAAGGGAAAAAGATAAATATTAAATAATTCCAAGTGATCAAGGGCTCGTTCCAATTCAGGCGATTGCAGTTTCCGCCAGTAGTGGGCGCTCATGCAACGTAAGCAACGTACATCCGAGTGAACGAGACAGAGGGAAGTTAGCGAGTGAAGGGCATGACAATATTGGACTGGAACGCTGCCCAGGAATCTCTTAAGTGTGAACCGAGAGTTTAAAGGTTACAGGTCAGGATTTTTAACGGTTCGATTCTCTCACGTCTACATTCGATGCATCCTCGATATCAAGAACACATCTTGGCACTTTCATGCGTCCTCTCTACTTGCATACTTGAGTATTGCAATTGAACTTAGTAGTACGAGAACACAAGGACGCAAGATCGCTTGTGAACACATTGGGAAACAAACACTGTCACTGAATTTTGCCAAAAGAATGTATCTTTCTATTTTTTAGCACACCAATGATTCCCAGATCCATTTTAGCACTAAAGCGGTTCTGGTCTAATCTGACTCTGTTGGTCTTCTCTCAGGTGTGTCCCATGAGCGTCTCCCCCTTCGTCGACCCCTGCAAGCCTGGTCATGAAATCTGGGAGGATTTCTCCAAGAGTTTCATCCCTGCTGTACGAGAAGTCGTTGAATTTGCCAAGCGGATCCCTGGCTTCCAGGATCTCTCCCAACACGACCAGGTTAACCTCCTCAAGGCGGGAACATTCGAGGTGAGGCAACACGAGTCCCGACTCCTGAAGCCGGGTCACACTGTGAGATTTTGGACACGATTTGACCGTCTCAGACTAATTTAGCAAGTCCTAAAAGATTCCTCTGATCCTATAGGCTAAAATCTAAAGTCTTTGATCGTTAGTTTGACATGTTCACCGACAGCCGGTTAATGAACGCTGCGATTGAACTTTACCTCCATCGAAATTCTGATAAAAATTCTAGATTAAGAAGTTCGTCAAGACAAACTAAGTTTTAAAAGCTTTAAGTTTAAAATAGTTTGAAGTTTGGATGGATGGATGGATGGATGGATGGATGGATGGATGGATGGATGGATGGATGGATGGATGGATGGATGGATAGTCAAAATTAGTTTCAAAGAAAGATTAGTTAGAAAGAAAAATAATTAGTTAGAAAGAAAAAGAAAGATTTAAAAAGAAAAAGAAAGATTAGTTAGAAAGAAAAAGAAAGATAAGTTAGACAGAAAGATTAGTTAGAAAGAAAAAGAAAGATAAGTCAGACAGAAAGATTAGTTAGAAAGAAAAAGAAAGATTAGTTAGAAAGAAAAAGAAAGATTAGAAGGAAAGAAAGAAAAAGAAAGAGTAGTTAGAAAGAAAGAAAGAGAAAGATTAGTTAGAAAGAAAGAAAGAAAAAGAAAGATTAGTTAGAAAGAAAGAAAAAGAAAGATTAGTTAGAAAGAAAGAAAGAAAAAGAAAGAGTAGTTAGAAAGAAAGAAAAAGAAAGAGTAGTTAGAAAGAAAGAAAAAGATTAGTTAGAAAGAAAGAAAAAGAAAAATTAGTTAGATAGATAGACTTCTCTTACGATGACCGTCAAATTGTCTTTGTTTTTCAAGACTAGCCATGACCAAAATAAACGTTAGAGATTTCTTTGTAGCCACCGTTTAAATCCCGCGTGTAGCGCAGCTCACCGTCACCGAACGTGTCATTTGATTTATGATGTAAAAGTACGGACAAGTTTTCGTGTGCGTCTGTTTTTACCGCGTCTTGACTGTCGTACAGTGTGACATTAAACACACCTGAGATCGTACAGTGTGACATTAAACACACCTGAGATCGTACAGTGTGACATTAAACACACCTGAGATCGTACAGTGTGACATTAAACACAACTGAGATCGTACAGTGTGACATTAAACACACCTGAGATCGTACAGTGTGACATTAAACACACCTGAGATCGTACAGTGTGACATTAAACACACCTGAGATCGTACAGTGTGACATTAAACACAACTGAGATCGTACAGTGTGACATTAAACACACCTGAGATCGTACAGTGTGACATTAAACACACCTGAGATCGTACAGTGTGACATTAAACACAACTGAGATCGTACAGTGTGACATTAAACACACCTGAGATCGTACAGTGTGACATTAAACACACCTGAGATCGTACAGTGTGACATTAAACACACCTGAGATCGTACAGTGTGACATTAAACACACCTGAGATCGTACAGTGTGACATTAAACACACCTGAGATCGTACAGTGTGACATTAAACACAACTGAGATCGTACAGTGTGACATTAAACACACCTGAGATCGTACAGTGTGACATTAAACACACCTGAGATCGTACAGTGTGACATTAAACACACCTGAGATCGTACAGTGTGACATTAAACACAACTGAGATCGTACAGTGTGACATTAAACACACCTGAGATCGTACAGTGTGACATTAAACACACCTGAGATCGTACAGTGTGACATTAAACACACCTGAGATCGTACAGTGTGACATTAAACACAACTGAGATCGTACAGTGTGACATTAAACACACCTGAGATCGTACAGTGTGACATTAAACACACCTGAGATCGTACAGTGTGACATTAAACACACCTGAGATCGTACAGTGTGACATTAAACACACCTGAGATCGTACAGTGTGACATTAAACACACCTGAGATCGTACAGTGTGACATTAAACACACCTGAGATCGTACAGTGTGACATTAAACACACCTGAGATCGTACAGTGTGACATTAAACACACCTGAGATTGCACATTGTGACATGGCTTACCGTGATGATCATGTTTGACAAGCATCAATCATAAAGCACTATTATAAACGGCAGTGTGTAACGTTCTCCTGCTTCCCCCGCTCAGGTCCTGATGGTGCGCTTCGTGCCGCTGTTCGACGTGAAGGAGCGCACGGTGACCTTCCTCAGCGGGACGAAGTACAGTGTGGATCTGCTGCGCTCGATGGGCGCCGGAGAGCTGCTCAACTGCATGTTCGAGTTCAGCGAGAAGCTCTCCGTCCTGCAGCTCAACGAGGAGGAGATGAGCCTGTTCTCCGCTGTGGTGCTGGTGTCTGCAGGTACAGCCGCAAAAACAGTTTATTAACAATATTCTTTAAATATTATAGATTAACCTATTTGATTTGTTTTATTAAGATTATTTTAATTCATATAAATTATTTTTTTTGAATAATATTGATTTGTTAATGATTTGAACTAATAATGTATTAATTTTATTAAAAAAAAAATAAAAAATAAAATGTACTCATGAATTTCTATCAGTGCAAACACAGCACACACGTATTAGGTATTATAGTTTAGATGCAATTATATACTAAACGATTTATTGATAGAGATTGGTTTTGCTTTTAACAATTATAAAATACTGTAATTTTAATACTTCTTATAAAGTTTTTTGCATGCTTTTGCAGACCGGCCATCAAGAATGTAAAAGGCACATTTAATTAAATTTACATTAAATTTAAATTCATATAAATTATTGTTAATCAATAACAATATTATTTGTTTAAATTGTTATTTCTAAATGATTTATTTTTTAAATTTATAAACACATTTAAATGTATTATTAATGTAAATAAAGAATAAATGTTTGCTATTTATTATTTATAAATGATTTATTTTAAAATGTATAAATACATTTAAAATACACAAAATATAAATTTAATGTAAATAGAAAATATTGTTTTTGCTATTAATTTATTATTTATTTTTAAATGTATAAATACATTTATTGACAAAATAAAAAAAAACATTTATGCTATTCATTTATTATTTATTTCAAAATGTACAAATACATTTATAGCCAAAATACACATTTTATGTAAATAAAAAATAAATTTATGCTATTTATAAATCATTTATTTTTACGCACACACAAATATTGGTTACAAGCAAATATAAATACATTAATTGACTAAATATAAATTTAATGTAAATAAATAAAATGATGCTATTAGATTATTTATTTTTAAATTCTACACATTTATAGACAAAAATATAAATTTAATATAAATAATAAATCATTTATTTAAATGCACAAATACATTTATAGCCAAAATATACATTTTATGTAAATAAAAAATACATGTATGCTATTTATAAATCATTTTATTTTTGCACACACAAATATTGGTTACAAGCATGCTAACCTGAGCATTTGTGCTTGCCTTTGCAGACCGATCGGCCATTGAGAATGTGAGTGGCGTGGAGGCCCTTCAGGAGAGCCTGATCCGAGCGTTGAGGAACCTGATCATGAAGAACCACTCGAACGAAACCGCCATCTTCACCAAGCTCCTCCTGAAGCTTCCCGAACTGCGCTCGCTCAACAACATGCACTCCGAGGAGCTGCTAGCCTTCAAAATACAACCTTAAACACACCAGTGCTTCCCTTCTCTCTCCGTACGACCAATCTGGGCTGTACATTTTTACTCTTGAATGTATTTAACAGGCTTTTTTTTTTTTTTTTACTCGATCGTTTTGTGAATAAAAGAGTTGCGTTCAGAAACTTTCAGATGATTTGAAAGCTATATTAGATATCATTGTGATTTGCTCATTACGCACAAGCAAAGGTTGTCTACGTTTCACATTTTTTGGGGGTAAAACACTAGACTCTTCCTTAGTAGCATATCGTCTTTTCATTATGTGCAATCGCTGCTAACGCATGGCTATTCGCATAAGAGCAGCTTTACGTCGTATCTAGTTCAACAAGAGTAAGTCTTCTTTAAAAGATGTGTTGTAGATAATATATAAATATAAGATGTGATTTTTTTTTTGAATGTATGTCTGTTTCTAGCAGCATGTTGGCATCGTTTTAACCTGTATAACAGGACAATGCTTTTGCACGAGGTGTCGAGGAACAGATGGGGTATTACGGCTCCCCTGACACCATAATAGCGGTGCACGGGCCGAGAGGACTCACTTTAAATGACGTTTTTATATAGAGGTGTTATAAGTCTTCCATTATGCAGCGGGAAACATGTATAGTGGACGTGAACAAGAGTACGCTTCGTGCACAACTGAAAGAGATGGAGTTTATTTATGGATCTTTGTACAGATTGCCTTATCACTTTTTGCCACATCTGCGGACATGGGTTTTGTTTTTCTTCTCGGTGATGATCGCAGAGCAGGGAAACCATGTTAAAGTCCCAGTTATTTTGGGATGCACTGCTCCCGGTTTACTCTATGCATTTGGAAACAGCTTGACGATAATGGACACTTCTCAGCCTATAACCAATAGGAAATGACGTACTACTCCCGCGTTCAGCTCTGCTGTGTCCATGTTTTTCAGTTCCCTATAAATAACAGTGCAGTATGTATAGTTGTGTATATCTATTTGAAATATATCATTATAAAGTAAATAAATATTTACTTGTCATTTGTTGTCATGCCTCTTTATTGCACTTTATTGCATTTACTAAAAATGCACATGCATATACGGCATATATATATATATATATATATGCATTAACTAATGTTAACAAGTGGGACTTTACTGTAAAGTGTTATTAATAAACAATATCAATATAGCCTGACACCACTAGTTAAAATGCAATGGATCCTCAGAGTCTAACTTAATATGAACTGTAATTGCAAAGTTTGTATTCTTACATTTGATTAGTGTCCTAGAAATAGCAGATAATACTAAATATTTATTTTCAGCTTTAAACTTTATTTTATTTGCAGGGTTAAAGTGTCAAAGTAACCTCAGACTTTTGGACCCTATTGAACATCCATAAAATATAGAGAGACAAACAATGTTATAATAAAGGCTACACACACACACACACACATAAATCTTCTGTCTATTTTAACATGTCCTGAGTGGTAGCAATAAATTGTCTAGAATTCATTTAGTTATGAAAAAATAAAGTACAAATTTTAATATTTAAACTGTATTTTAATTCATATGTATGTTTTGTCCAAAAAAAAAAAGAATAACCAGAAAAGATAAGGAAGATCACACACACACACACACACACACACACACACACACTAAAGTGCACAGATTCAAATGAGGTAAATCATCTATGTGCGTGCATTGACTATTGCAATCTAACGTCAGGTTAGCATGTGTTCTTCAGATGCACATAATCAGCTTATGATTCATAATGTGATAACTGTCAGATCATCTTTTCATCTTTGCATGTGTCACGTTTGACCTGAGAGGCGTCTCCAGACACGATGACAGCTGTCAATCACAGAAGTGCTGCAGATGTGAGTGTTGGAGTGCGTTTCATTCCTGCTCCTGAATCCAGCTCGCTTCTGCAGTACACACACACACACACACACACACATTATTTTTACAGAATTCCTTGAATGGATTTGGGGTCTTCCACCACGGTAAATTCAACAGAATGACCTGTAATAGCCGTTCTCCTCCAGCACATCCTCCACCATGCTCTGAAACACCACACAAAACACACAACTTATACAACACACTAGACACAACCTTTAAAACATGGAAATCATATTAGTTATTTTTCTTTAATGACCATTAAGTGCATATGGGGAGGGCGAGGGGTGAATATTAACTCATTTCATTACTTTGGTTTGAGTTTAGTTCATTTTTGTCTCATGGCACTGACAATTTATTCATAAATACTCCAGATAATTTTTTCTTTCTATAGCCAAAATATTTGCATATTTTCTAGGGCATATTCATTTCGTTTCGGTGTCCTCAATATCACCTTACATCTTTGTCTTTCCTTTTAAAGCCACCATGAAATAAAAATATATGATAATTTTAATATTTCCGTGTTTAAATATCCATACTCATAAATTTTTTAATTCATGTGCCTCGTAATCTTTAATCAAAATGATTTCCCCTTCTCTTCTCTGATGACATGTTTACTGGCGCGAGGGCGGGGCAACCTGTCACTCACATGAGATCCACCAATAGCAAACCACAACCATCCAATCAATTCCCAACAGACAAAATCAAGCCCCGCCCACATTTGTTCTTGTTCCAGAAGCCGTTTGATATATGTCACAATAGGGAACTTTCTTTTCATGCTGACTTTAACTAGTTCTTTAATGACATCATCCTCCAGTGTGACATCATTTTGGAGGGAAAACAACAGCACAAATGTCAGTACGCATCATAAACAGATCTGATTGATTTCTCAAGAACATTCCATGCTGTCTAATAATAAAATGACAGAAATCAGTATAATACTATTAAAATGATTCATGTAAAATGTACCGCACAACGAGAAATGTTTAAATCCCACCTGTATTTCCTCGTAGGTGAGCCCGTCTTGAAGACTGGAGTGACCCGATTCCCCTGCAGAATAAATAAGACAAACTCAGTGGAGTTTGTAATGCTGTAAAATCAAATCAAGGAGAGGATCTGAGTTAAACTTCCACGGTTTTCCGCAGTGGATGGGTCTGAACTGAGAGACTGAATCATGGACCACCACTCTCTGCTGGCTGAAGACATCTCCACCAGCTCTTGGCTTCCTTGAAGAACCTGAACGGGTTCAAATGAAAGGTCTGAACTCAGTTTTCAACTCAAAGCACACTGACATTAATTCATTTTCCACTGAAGTTTACTATAACCTCCACAAGAGGGAGATGTTGCATCTTTTTTTTCCCATTAAGGGTCACTACAATTTTATCTCAATGCCTAAAGATGCATTGTGTCGTGGTTCTGAACATCTTTTACAAGTGCAGAAATCAGCAAAATCATCTTTATTCCAGTAACTCCCCTATTATTGTGCATTTTTGCTCACGGAATAAACCGCAACAATGTCAAGACAAGACAACATAAACAAAAAATGATGTTGTTGCATTAAATAAGATGAAGTACCTTATTGAGCTCCACCTTTAAATTGTACGGGTCGCTGCCGTACGAGAACAGCGGCTTCTTGAAGCGCTCGATTGCTCGCTGCTTGAAGCTGTTTTGAGGAGCTGGTGGGAGCTAAAAACAGAAAATATTAATAAAAGAGATGGAAACATTCTGGAAAATGCCTGAAAACAGACTCCAAATGACCTGAGTTATGAATATAATCTTGTGCAGAAGTTCAAGAAGCCTCTGATTGGGATCATCAATTTGTCGAACTTTTCTCTGAGATAAACAAATCCCTGCCGATCCTGTGCACAAAAACAAGAGCAACACTTTTATATCCCTATTGTCTCCAGATTTTCTGTGAGATGAGAATACTGTTACTTTTACAAACAATATATACATCAAAGCTAAATTCAAAGAGCGTCTCATAATAGTGCACATTATCAGCAAAACTGAGATCTTTTACCTGGTCGTGCTTTTGACTTTTGACAATCCTCACTGCCAAACACAAACAGCATTTATTTCAAATAGAACAGCATTATAAATGTTAGAATTAGGAAAGCTTTTGAAAGATATCTATCTATCTATACATCCATCATCCATCCATCCATCCATCCATCCATCTATCCATCCATCCATCAATCCATCTATCTATCTATCGACAGACAAAAATAATGGACAAACTCACCTGAGCAGTTCATCAGAACTCTTCACAATGCACTGCGACACATCTACACATTTTAAATAAGAAAAAAACACTGTGTTTTTAAATTGACCAAATGAAGTATTTCTCTCTTACAATATATTTATATCATAAATGACTGACAAGGTTTTTCAAGATATCAGGCTAACATACTGTTTAACATATGCCAGTGAAACTCTGAAAATTAGAATATGGTGCAAAAGTTCATTTATTTCAGTAATTCAACTTAAAAGGTGAAACTAATATATTATATAGACTCATTACATGCAAAATGAGATATTACAAGCCTTTATTTGTTATAATTTTGATGATTATGGCTTACAGCTTATGAAAACCTACAGCTACAGGTTTTATTTTATTATGTAAGAAAATGCCTAGAAAACCAAAAGCTCACAGGAAAAAGCACACATTGACTACAACATTGTCAGTTATTACAGTAATATTTTGTTGGTTCTCTCTTGTTTTTGCATGTGTTCATACTTTTTTTTTTTTGTATGACAGCCGGGCCAAAAATTATGCTGGCACAATTTGGCATGTTTTATTGCGTTATCACAAATAAAACATTAGACTTACTAAGCAATATGCTTATAAAATATATATTTTTAATAATATTTGAAAAAAGGGTGAATTTTCCTATAGGAAAGGCATCACATTTCGCCACTACTGTAGTTTACATTTTGTGACGATACAAGCAATCAAGCAGTTGAGATGTGCTATATAGATATGCTTTACTGTGGTAAAACTCAAAATGGCGACTATTTATGCCAATTTATGTTATTCATATGATCTTATGCTCAGCTAGAAGTGTTTGTTTTCACATTTTTGCATTGCATTTTGAATTGTACTTTTGCATTTACATTGCACAGTAACAAGCCGCAGTTTTTGCATGTGGTCATAATTTTGTTGTCTATGACAGCCGGGCCAAAAATTATGTCGGCACAATTTGGCATGTTTCATTGCATTATTACCACAAATAAAACATTTGACTTAAAGCAAACTAAGCAATGTGCTTATAAAAAAAAAATTTTTCAAGCAATTAAGCAGTTGATATGTGCTATATAGATATGCTTTACTGTGGTAAAGCTCAAAGTGGCGACTATTTATGCCTATTTATGTTATTAATATGATCTAAACGCTCAGCTAGAAGTGTTTGTTTTCACATTTCTGCATTGCAACTTGTCACCTTGACTTTGCTTTTGTTCTGCTCCACTTGCTAACACAGATGTAGAAGTTTCAAAACCCTGTGTTTGTGATTGATCCCCATCTTGTTCTTTGGGGCCAACGCTCTGAATCTAAAACCAAATACACAGAATATTCAGCCAGAATCGTTTCCAAAAGAGAAAAAACAGGGTTATTTATGAAATGTCCAGTATTCTCAGGTCAAACCTGTTGCAGTGAGCCGCACATCCTGGTCCTGTTGCTCTCCAGGAAATACTTCTGCGCTCTCTTCCGGTCTCGCTCGGCCCTTCTCTCTAGTGAATTATGGGATGCACAGAGACTGTCCACAAACTTCATCATTATATCAGAGATTCTGGAGCTGACCTCGATGATGTCGGGACGCACGTCTGCGTTTGGAGTCAAGCACCTGATCAAAAGCCAGCAAGAATGAGTCCTGAACATCTGCTGAAAACTACAAACTGTAAACTAAACTAAAAATGAAAAAAAAAAAAATGTGTATTGTGAATGAAGTTGTAATGCTTTCAGAAAATATGACTTATTTATGAGTGCAACAAGACCACATTTCCCAGAATTCTCTGTGAAAAACAGCTAATGCATCAATTACAAATGTAATGTACAACCTTTGCTCTTCATTTTGGTAGAGATAAATAAATATGAAATGTCCAACACCTTATTGTTATTCTGTAATTAAGATTTTCAGCTATAAAAAATACAGTAAAAACTGTAATTTTGTGAAACATTATTAGAACTTAAAATAACAGTTTTCTATAGTAACATATTAATATTAGTATATGAATATCATATATTGTTAAATATATAAGAAAATATTTCACAATTTCACGGTTTCCACAAAAATGTGAAGCAGCAAAAACTGTTTTCAACATCGATTATTATACTAAGAACCATTATTAATAATTGAGTACCAATACTAATGATAACACTTTATTTTACAGTGTCATTGTTAAATGCAACATATGTACTTACCATAGTAATAACAGTAAATTATGCATAATTACATGAAACTAACCCTCAACCAAATCCTAATCCTATCCTAACCCTATAGTATGTACATGTAGTTCATTAATATTACTCAGTACTTAAATATATTATTACACTGCAACAATGACACCTTAAAGTAAAGTGTAACCATAATAATTAATCACCAAATCATCATATTATACTGATTTCTGAAGGATCATGTGACACTAAAGACTGGAGTAATGATGTTGAAAATTCTGCTTTGATCACAGGAATAAATTACATTTGACATAGAACATGATATATTATAAATCATGATAATATTATTTCACAATATTAATGTTTTTACTGTATTTTGAACAAAGAATTACAGCCTTGGTGAGCAGAATACTCTACTTACAATAATTATGATGTGTGTTCAAGTCAAATATATATATATATATATAATTATGTCATAATGAATGTTTCTCCAGAGTAAGAGGATCTGAAAGGGAATCATACCATTTAATCATGTCAGTCACTCTCTCAGAGACGGTTCTGTCTTCCACCGGATCATACACCGCGTCCACAATCTAAACACATGAAGAACATGCAGGAAGATCAGTTCTGAACAACCTGACAAGTCTCTGAAAGTTCTTTTAAAATGTCTGAATTCTTTCACAATGCATTTTCGGAAGGATTTCTTCACGATATGGTGAGACGGACACCTTGGTGGCGAGGGAGAGCATGTTTGCGCTGTAGAACGGAGGCGTGAGAGTGACCGTCTGATAGAGGACGCATCCCGCGGCCCAAACATCTGCTTTCTCACCGTACGGCTCGCTTTTCACGATCTCAGGACTGACACACACACACACACACACACAGACAGACACACACGCACAGACGCATACACGCACAGACACACACAGACAGACACACACACACACACACACACACACACACACACAAAACAGAAAGTATGCTTCACCTCAAACTCTAACAAATGTTTACCTGGTCATAGCAGGTATTTGAGAACTGTAAACAAAATATTTATTTTTTTATACTTTATTTATGAGTTTCAAGACAATAAAGGATGTCAGTCCAGTACCAGCAGTAAAGTATCGTCCCGACCACTGACGTCAGCTTACTGTTCTCCTGTTTCTGTTTAGCAAGACCAAAGTCAGCTGGAAAATACATTAGAGTGGTTATTATGTGTACAAATTGCCTAAACTAACACACACACACACACACACACACACACACACACACACACACACACACACACACACACACATAGACACTACCACTCAGGACATGTTAAAATAGAAAGAGGAACAAAATTCAGAAGATTTATGTGTGTGTGTGTGTGTGTGTGTGTATGTGTGTGTGTACAGTATATATATAGCCATTCAAGAGTTTGGGATAATACGATTTTTTATGATTTTAAAAGATTCTATTTCGAATAAATGCTGTTCTATTCATCAAAGAATCCTAAAAAAAATGTATACAACTGTTTTCAACACTGATAATAATCATAAATGTTTCTTGAGCATCAAATCATCATATTATGCTGATTTCTGAAGGATCATGTGACACTGAAGACTGGAGTAATGATGCTGAATATTCACCTTTGATCACAGGAATAAATTAAATTTTAAAATATATTAAAACAGAAAACACTTTTTAAATGTAATAATATTTCACTTTATTACTGTTTTTACTGTATTTTGTATCAAAAAAATGCAGCCTTGGTGAAGAGAAGAGACTTCTTTTAAAAACATAAAAACATCTTACCGATCCCAAACTTCTGAACGCCAGTGAATATGTGTGTGTATTTTCCCCATATAATGCTCTGGACAGGTCAAAGTTCAAATCAACTCACTTATAGTGACTTTATCTCTCTCTCCGAGCATGATATTGTTGGGTGTGAGATCTCGGTGGATGATCCGTTTCTCCTTGTGTAAGTATCTCAAAGCCAGACAGATCTATGGAAGTTTCAGTATGAACATAATTGATCATTTTTATTTCATATTTCCTCAGAGTTCCTCATCACCTGTATGAATATGTTCCAGACTCTCTCCTCGGTGAACGTCTGCCGTTTCTCTTTGAGAGAGTTGAAATGTTCAGCAAGCGGAGCTCCTTCTATCAGCTCCATCACGATGTAGAGTTTATCAGCTGAGACCAGGACAAAAACAGTTGTGAATTATATATATATGTGACCCTGGACCACAAAACCAGTCACATGGGTACATTTTTGGACATTGAGATTTATATATCAAATGAAAGCTGGATAAATAATCTCTCCATTGATGTGTGGTTTGTTAGGATAGGACAACATTTGGTCGAGATACAACTATTGAAAATCTGGAATCTGAGGATGCAAAAAAATCTAAACATTGAGAAAATCTCCTTTAAAGTTGTGCATTTATGTTCACGATTGTGCTGCATTCACTCACAAAAATACATGTTTTATATATTTACAGTAGGAAATTTACTAAATATCTTCATGGAACATGATCTTAATATCCTAATGATTTTTGGCATAAAAGAAAAATTGATAATTTTGACCCATACAATGTATAGTTGGATATCGCCACAGATATACAGTGCCTGTTGTACAGATTAAATGTATTACATGCATATCATAACTATAATACAATTTATATATAAATGTCACAGAAGAGTATACGTACCTTCTAAAAATGTTTTGAAGTATTTTACAATGTTTGGATGACACATCTGAAACAAATTAAGAATGACAAATGACAGCTTTCCGTTTCCTGTGAGAATATCAGGGTCATATTTCACTCTAATATCAAAAGATAAATACAAGAAGTTATATTTTGCCTAATGAAATTTGTTTTAATTGTGTCATTATTTACATGACAATAAATCACATTTAAATTATGTAAAAATGCAGTAATGCTATAATCCTTTAAAGACCTTTTTTTTATTATTAAAATCTGTGGAAATTATAGATAACTCCTTGTTGAGAATTGAGGAGAGGGGAAGACATGCTTAATTGTCATGAAAACACTTTTACAGAGCAAGCTAATTTTAATGTTCTAAAAATAACGTTTATTTTACTTTTATGCAAGTTTGGGGTTTTTTGGCGGGTGAAAAAGCTCTGCAAAGTTCCAGTTCTTCTCTATATCAGTGTTTCTGAACTCCTGAAACGCCTCCATTGTAGTCTTGAGTTTCTTCCGGGAACGAACACGTCACAATATTCCTCATTTAAATAATTAATACGCAGAATAAAGGGGCGGGGCCTGGTTGATTAAGTTAGTTAGTAGTGTGTTAAACTGGCGGTTATGGTAAGGGGCGGGACATTTCACAAACACACCCAAAGCGCTCAACCAATCACAACACACTGATCCAGCCGACCAATCAGAGCACAGTGTGCTTTTCAGAAGGCGGGGCTTCATAGAGACAGGAAGTAAACAGAGCGTTACTGACAGACTGGGAAGAGAGGAGCCGCAACAATGGAGAATATGAGGAAAATAATCAACATTCAAGCAGGAAAACCTGTTCTGAGAATGCATTATTCACCTGTTCTTTAATGATGGTCAGCTCAGACACGATCTTATCAACACTGCTGTCTCTGGATCGATTGTCCTTGCCGAAGGCCGGATTGTGAAAGTTGACCTCCTTCAGTGCCAGAACGTTCTGTCCGCTCTGCTTACGGACCTTTGTGTGGGCACAAAAACACCTGTGAATGGCTCAATTTAACTATTAACTAACAAAGTACAAATAAACAGCACAGATCCACCTTCACCTTAAAGACGCTGCCAAAGGCACCGCTGCCCAGGTGGTCCAAAACCGCATAACCATTGATCACTCTCAAAGGAGGTCGGTTCTGGTTCACCGTCTCGATGCTTTCCCTGAGAACATCTAACTCCTCCTCCTACACATGAACACAGACATAATGTAAACATGCCAGAGAGAAAATATAAGAGAGTTCTGACTATTTTAGGCGCAAATGTTTCCATTTATGTCATTGCTTTAGAGAAGCATGTGTATTACAGTCGCTAGGACACATTTCTTAGGTCACTTTTTCAAAACTCTTTACACAGTGAGCACAACAAAAGTATATGTGGGCTAAACTGTGGATCATTTATCATTGCTTTGGCACAAAATGCATTCAATGACTACATCTTTCAAATTACATTAACTCTTTTCTCACTTCGATACAACAACCGCCACAACTCTGTGTACCTACAGGCCAATCTGCACACGCTTACACACTGATCTCAGAACTGTTAAACTTAAGTTCAAAACAATAACATAATACAAAACTGTATACAACAGCATTTTGCAACATTTCTACAGTAATATTGTAATGAAATATATTTCGAATCTACAAATTAAATGGTATAAAAACAATTGGACCAACCACAGCCGATTCCTATTGTATCTGTTTCAGTGGATGGTGTGTGCAAAATAAAGACATAAAATATATAAAGTATTGAAGCATACTGCATCATGTCTGATTCATTCCAGTAACATATATTGCAGTGAATTGTAAACAGAGAGGTGTCCTTTTTTTACAGAAGAATACATTGTGTAATGCTCCTGTTGTTAGTGTTTTTTAGGTCGTTGTTTTGTGGGTGATAAAGTGTGTTTGTTGGCTGTCAACCTTTACTAGTGTTCTGGAAGAATGTGTTGATGTGAGACATGTATGAAGTGATCTGGTAGTTTTAGTGCAGTGTGAATGTGAAATGAACTGCTGTGCCGAGCTGAACGTTGGTTAGGAGAACTGTGTGAAGAGTTTTGAAAAAGTGACCTAAGTATTGAGAAATGTGTCCTAGCGACAGTAAAAAACTATAATGTCATTCACTGGTGACGACCATCTTCAGTCTCTTACCGTTAAGAGTGTGATTTTCTCCTGCAGTGGTTCATACGCAGTAATGTCTCTCACATAGTGCCCAACATCGATAAACATCTCAAACAACTCTGGAGAAAACAGTCTGGAACAAACAAACAGCATTTCATTTAGAAAAAAAGAGAAATAAAAAAATAAACAACCCACATCATGCAGATAAAAGTTTGTCAATTTAATAAATTTCTACAAAATAAATACATTCAAAATAAAATACCTTTTAAAGTGATGTCTATTGCGTTCCATACTAAAGAGGAACCGTAAGGCCCTGAAAGCATAACACTTCAGAAAATAAGGAGCAACATTATTATCTGCATTTCAGGCGTACTTATGGGAAATTACAGTAAGAGTTTCAAAATGTAACACTGCAATTAAAAGATGCTTTAAGGACGTAAGAACCATAATCCATCTTTACATACTGTATCGTACATTCATAAAAAATGTTTAAGTGAGCAGTTTCTGCAACCTTTATATTTATACACACATTTATTATTACTATTACAGTTTTTTCCAACTGCTTACACACGTTTTCAAAACTATGGCACCTTTTTTCAAAACTCTACACACAAATCCCAAAACTGCACACACAAAATGCAAAATGCCTCCTTCAAAATGCAACACTGCATTCAAAATGCCATAAACACATGTCAGAATGAAGCATTTGCATCAAATAGCAAACACTTCTTTAATAATAGTACATTTTTGGATATACCATGTAAACACTGTTGTTCTGAATCTAAAGCTCTTTGGTCTTTCATAGGCTTATATCTACACTTAATACAATGTTCTACAGTGACAGTAATCTGCTGAGAGCGGTAACAAGTACACTGTAAACACCAATGCAATGTAGAAACAGAAAATATTTATCAGGCCAAACATTACTGTTGTATACAGTAGCATACAACAAAAAACATATGTAAACCAAAAGTATATTTTTTAAAATACAGTAAAGAACACAATTGTGTGAGTGGGGTCTCTGTCCATTGTTGACATCCATTGTTCAAAACAGGGAATCTGACCTTTGACCTATTTATAAGCCTATATACTACAGTAAAACAGTGATTGGTTAGTGATCAGTAAAGCAATTAGTGTTTGCACATGTGAGGAGTGTGTGTGTGACATGGTGAATAAGTGTAGCATTTTGATTGGTTGTGTTTGGAAAAGGAAAGCAAGTCACTTCATGTTAGATTTGTGTGTGTTATGTAGAGAATTGTGTGTAGTTTTTAAAAAAAAAGTGTTTTATGCAATTGAAACCTGAGTCAAAGGCTGAGAAATAGCTTATGGTTTTGGAGATTTGGTGTGTAGTTTTGCACTTTGAGTGAGAGATTTCAAAAATCGTGTGACATGAAAAGATTTTGTGTGTAAGCAGTTGGAAAAAACTGTATTAGTATTAGTACTAGTAGCAGAAATAATAATAATAGTAATAATCTTTCTTAATATAGTAATACAGTATATTTCATATGAAATGTGAGTTTATTCACTAGACTGACATACCTGTAGAGATTTTGCTAGAGGTTCTTTAAAGCTTTGTGGCAAAATCAATTTGCCAATTATGTACACACCGTTCTCCTGAAACAGAATGGATGCATGTAGAGCATATAAATATGAGATGAATGCAAACTGATAGCAGCTGACAGAGAAAGACAAGTGGACTATACCTGAACCACGTTATTTGCTGTCGTATCATCCAGAACGAGCTCGGTGATCGCTGCACAGCATGCTGGGAACAGGGATGAGCCAGGGCTTTCGTTAATTGTTAAAGTTTAAGACAATGCCGAATGTACTGGCAACACTTTACATTAGGTCTCATTAGTTGACGTTAACTAATAGTGAGCAATGCATTTCATTTTATTTGTCACAGTGTTAAAGGGCACCTATTATGGAATTTTGAAATTTACCTTTCATGTAGTGTGTAACATAGATCTAAGTGAACAAAAACATCCTGCAAAGTTTGAAATATGAAAGTGCACCGTATATAAAGTTATTGTCTTTCAAAAGTAAGAGTCGACTCGGAGTCATTTTTATGAATCGTTAGAAGACCGAAGCTTTTTCTCTGACTAGATGACGTCAACTTGTCAAGTTATTTGAATACGATACGCCCACTTATTGCGCTCCAAGCCCAGGGGAAAATATCATGGCGACGAGACGCTGTGTTCTGCAGTGCGACTCAAAACCAAACTTTTTTCATCTGCCCAAGGAGGAGCATTTGAAGACTAAGAGGCTACAATTCATATAACTATACCACAGAAGTATAGTCCGAGCCTTATGCTTTGCTCGCGCCATTTTGAAGACGATTGCTTTACCAACTTAAATGCACTCAAACTGGGATTCGCGAGCTGGCTGATATTGAAGGAAGGATCAGTTCCAAGTGTATTTGCATCAGCTTCCTCCTCCGTATCACAACCTGTAAGTGTTATTAATAATTGTTGCTTTTATGTTTTATGTAGCATGCTTAATAATTATTTTGTTTGTTGTGTAAGCACCGTTTAGCTTCTAGGTCTTCAATGACAATTGTATTGAGATATGTGAAGTGTTTGTCGTTGTTTTCGGAGTTGTCTTAAAGAATAGAATAATACCTCGTAGTAACGTAACTACATTTTTTTTTTTTTTTTTTTGTAAAAACGTTATGTTTATGCAACGGGCTAAAGCAAACAAAGACTGATTGTGCTTTTACAATATGAACTCTGGGCAATTACATTCTTTATCTTATTTTTAGTTTTTTACTACAAACTACAAAGCAGTGGACTATAATCATTATTATAACACAATTTAATTGATAAAAGCATCATTGTACTCCGTGTTAAACAATAAGTATTATCTCTGTAAACATTGCTGGGTCATCTGACCAATCAACGCAGATTAGCGTCGCGCAAAGGAGGGGTTTGGAAAACGAGTCGTTGAACGATTCATTTGGGAGTCGGTGAGCAAATCAGGTAAAAATAAATGCATATTATACGACAACAAAAGTGTTTTTTGTCATTGCATGCATGTAAAACTGTTGTTGGGGACTCCCTAAACAACATTAGGAACATTTTAAATGTCATAATAGGTGCCCTTTAAAGTCACCATGAAATCACACTGGAAAATGGAAAATAGTTGCTCAACTCCATGCATGCACTTGTCATTATATTTTCCATTACAGAGGCATCATAGTGATATGCTCGTATGTTTAATATGTTTAATAATTTTCTGCATGTATTTTAGGATGTCATATAGGATAGCATATATTTTATTCCTTCTTATATAGTCTAAGATCTATATAAGGTTGTTTCGGCCATGGAATAAACATTTTTAAAAAGGGTAATTGTCACTTAAGTTTTTAATCTCACAATTTTTAATTATTTTTTTTCCTGAGTTTACATTGAATTCTAGCATTTTTTTCATGAGTTTACATCGAATTCTGGCAATTGAGAGATCTAAACTTGCAATTAAGTCGCAATCACATTTTTAATTGTTTTATTCCGTGGCAGAAACAAGCTTCCATAAAGATCTATTAAGGCATGTATATTATATAATTTTATCACATGACCAAAAGTAAGTAGAAAACAATTCACTTCTGTGTTGTCCTGTGCATCCTCACCTGCCTGCAGACTGCAGGTGTTCTCCGCGGTCTCTCGAGGGCTCACCTGCGCTGACACGAGATGCCTGTGAATCCGGCCTGATGCATTGGCGCTGGACAGCGTGTCAATGGTGGAGCGATCAGACACATACACTCGTTCTCTGAAACACAAAGTTTTGCATGACTTAAAGGATTAGTTCACTTCAGAATAGAAATGTCCTGATAATTTACTCAGCCCCCACGTCATCCAAGATGCTCATGTCTTTCTTTCTTCAGTCGAAAAGCAATTAAGGTCATGAAGAAAACATTCCAGGATTTTTCTCCATATAGTGGACCTCAATGGGGTCCAACGGTTTGAAGGTCCAAATTGGAGTTTCAGTGCAGCTTCAAAGGCTCTACACGATCCCAGTCGAGGAATAACGGTCTTATCTAGCCAAACCATTGGTCATTTTCTAAAAAAAAGTACTTTTATATACGTTTTGACCACAAATGCTCATCTTGCACTAGCTGTGATGCGCCACGCATTACGTAATCATGTTGAAAGGTCAAGCATGATGTAGGCGGAAGTACCGACCCAGTGTTTACAAAGCGAACGTGCAAAGACTAAGTCAAACGGCATTTAAAAAAAAAAAAAAAAAAAGTCAAACAGTGATAAAGAACTATTTTAAAGTTGGAGGAGAAAATGAGATGGATTCTGTCGCCATAACCTACATTTTCCGCCTGACTTTCCAAAGTGATTACGTAATGCGTGAAGTCGTGGTCGTGCAAGACAAGCATTTGTGGTTAAAAAGTATATAAATGACAGATGGTTTGGCTAGATAAGACCCTTATTCCTCGACTGGGATCGTGTAGAGCCTTTGAAGCTACACTGAAAATCCAATTTGGACCTTCAAACCGTTGGACCCCGTTGAAGTCACTATATGGAGAAAAATCCTGGAATGTTTTAATTTCTTTTCGACTAAAGAAAGAAAGACATGAACATCTGTGTGAACTACTCCTTTAAAGTGAGTTTAAAGCTCAACCATAGACTGTAAAAAAGAATATGGATGTAGTGTCCGTGACGTCACCCGTAGTGTTTCTGAAGAGCATTTTTGAAGCCCAAAAGTGGGCGGAGCCAGCCGTCGCCATCTTGGCAGCGTCACTCCCAGATTAACGAAAATGTGAAGCGAGCGGATTAGCTGAGGAGACGTGACGCTAAACAGACAGCAGACGAGCGGCCTTAATTATGCAGAACTTTAAGGCTTAATATAATTTAAGCGGATGAGTTATAAAAAATTCACCCTCTCACAGTTGTCATGAAGGGTAAAATTATATAGACCAAACCTACTATTTGCAACAGGCTGTAAACACATGTTTTTCTGCTTTAAAGTTGGGCATATTACCCTTACAGTAACATGGGGGTCTATGGGATTGACTCTCTTTTGCAGCCGGTCTCTAGTGGCCAGTCTCTTAAACTGCAGTTTAAGTCACTTCCGTGTGGGTATCAAACAGTGTTGCCAGATTAGGCGGTTTTTAATATTGATTGTGTGGGTAAAAAAGGGTTTGGGCGGGTGGACAAAATTTGGGCTGGTTTGGGTTCAGTTCAACCAAGTCTAGTTGGTTAAAAAACTAAACTAAACTGTGCATGTAGTCCATAAAATCAGTCATCATGACATTACTAAATGGCGACGCCCCTTTGGAAATGGGCTGTGAATTAACCTTTCCCAGACCCACTCTCAGTTACGACTGAGAAGGGTACAGGCAAGAAGGTTGCTGCTTGAGCTCAACCAAACGTGACCCGACTGCACTGAGACCCACCCGTGTAAGATGCGCAGGAGTTGTTGCACGCCGCCCCACGCCCGGATCTCTGCGCTGGTGTCGGGATCCTGGCACAGCTGCACGAGCACCCAGACCGAGCTCCTCAACAGCTTCACGTGCTCCGAGTGCAGGAGACTGAGCAGCACCGGCACCCCGTCACACTGACGGACCTGATCCCTGATGCACTGCACAGAGCACAGCAACCTCAGCAGCTCCGCGCTCAACCTGAGAGGATCATACACACATGGAGAAATTAATTAAAGGCCCACTGAAGTCAAGTCAAGTCACCTTCGTTTATATAGCACTTTTAACAACATAGTTTGTTTCAAAGCAGCTTTGCAGTGATAATAGGAAATTAAAGTAACAGAGATTGTCTAGAATAAAGTTATTGTCCAGCTAAAGTAGTTTTGATTGATTCACTTCCATTGCAAAGATCATTAGTTATCAACTCAGGGACCGCTAACACGACACCGTTCTAACAGAAAACCTGTTCGCTCCGGCTCATTCGCACAACAACAGTGCTGATGGCTCGAGAACGCAAAGTGCCCTGGAACGTGCATCTTTGGGTGCTTATCAATTCTTATTTGTAACCCTGGATCACAAAACCAGTCTGGAGTCGCACGGGTATATCTGTGGCAATAGCCAACTATACATTGTATGGGTCAAAATTGTATCCATTTTTCTTTTATGCCAAAAATCATTAGGATATTAGAAGCAAAGATCATGTTCCATGAAGATATTTAGTAAATTTCCTAGCGTAAATATATAAAACATGTATTTTTGTGAGTGAATGCAGCACAATCGTGAACATAAATGCACAACTTTAAAGGAGATTTTCTCAATGTTTCGATTTTTTTGCATCCTCAGATTCCAGATTCTCAATAGTTGTATCTCGGCCAAATATTGTCCTATTGTTGTCGTTTATTTTTATTTATTATTTTTATTTAATTTTTTAATTTTTATTGTAATTATTTATTTTTATTTGTGTATTATTTTTCTGTGCTTGTTTTAATGTAAATGTTTCTAAAATCAATAAATACAATGTTGAAAAAATATATATATTGTCCTATCCTAACAAACCACACATCAATGGAAAGATTATTTATTCAGCTTCAATGTGATGTATACATCTCAATTTTAAAAAATGTACCCATGTGACTGGTTTTGTGGTCCAGGGTCACATTTGTGCATCCTCGCTTCCTTTCCTGAACGGACGGATAAATCGAAGGAAAGCTTATTTGTATATATTGGAATATTCTTGATCACTCGAGCGCCACTTTCTCTGCGTCATCAGCTGTGCTCAAAGGATCTGCCCTAATGTTGTTAAAGTTTGGTTATTTAATAAATTAATAAATTATACAGATAAAGCAAGATGCTCTGTTGATGTATGTGTGATATATGATTTATTTAAACTGCAAAGGGAAAGCATAAATTAAAAGTATTGTGATAAGATGTGAAGGGGGAGGAGAATTTATACGTGCAACAGGTTTCTCGACAAGAAATACTTCCGCATATGATACACCTGTGCATCCTCGCTCATGGCTCCACTGGAAGCTCCTCACTCCTCGTTTCTCGACTCCTCGCGGTGCAATTAGAGAATTGAGATGTTCTACTAGATGTTCGGTTTCCGGGTCATAGGATGAAGGACGGAGGAGCGAGGAAACGAGGAGGGATATTAAGAAGCAACCTTTGTATGACGCATTGACACAATTTCCACTGAAACAAGAAGCTAAGGAGGGACATATTGAATGGCTCCTCCCCCTTTTCAAATAGCCAATAGCGTTTAGTTTACCTCACACTCATAGACTGCAGTCGTACTTGACAGCACCATGGAAGCGAATCCGAGCGCTGATGAAATTTGGATTCAATAGTAGAGGTGTGAATAAATTCTAGCAATTTCATTCTTAACCAACGTACAGTTGGAAAACGGAATAAAACTTGAGCGTTTGAGCAACCGAACTCACATCTCCAACACATATTTCTCCGTGACGTGTAGCAGATAGCAGAGGGGGCGGAGCTTTAGATTCTAGAGAGCATTTGATTGGACAGAAGATGTGATGAGAAGCTGAAGTTTGCGGTGATGTCGTAAAAATCCCTGATCCATTTTAGCGGAAGTGAGAGACTGTTAGTTTTGAATGCTTGTATCTCCTAAATGTGAATTTTGTCATTGTTTTGGGACACACTCGCTTATTAATAACCCATCCATCCATCCATCCATTGTATTATACTACAGGGCTGTTAAATTCTTCAATCTGATTGGTTGACAAACGTTTTAAGGTGTGCAATTATTTTCAGGGTAACGCACAGCTAAAATAGTTCCAGGCAGGTTTTGACCGCATTACAGCTCCATATCACTTCGCAATAAGATTTCAGTTATTTAAAAAGGTACTTAAATCCAAAAACACACAATGACACTGAACAAGCAAATAAATATAATAAACAGTAGGATAAAAAGACAAATTATTTAACTGTTTTTTGCCGCAAAATTAAGTTTTTTGAGTTTGCCACAAAATGTATTATGTAAGGAAAGCACATACTCTCTTTCTCCCACTCAAACACACACACACACATACAGTACAGACACTCACTCGCACAGAAACGTGTTGTCAGCGCTGCTCTGATGATTTTATCAGTAAAATAGTTTAGCCACTTAAAAGCTACATGACATTTCTCAATAGCTAGGAAAACAGCGCTGATCTTGAAGCAGATAAACTTACAGTTTCACTATTAGTGGCTGCCGGAGCCGAACACTGTCGAGAGACGCACAAACTAAAGTAATTCACATATGCTTAATCTCTCTCACTCTCTCTCTCTCTCTCTCTCTCTCTCTCTCTCTCTCTCTCTCTCTAATAACGGCATTAGTCCGCATATCAATATCTCAAGCCTCCTTTACTAGCTCTAAAATTATGTTTTGGAATTAGCAACAGAGGCGTGGGTTGAGATGTGTTAGAAATTACTTCTACACACAAGAGCATTTTAAGGACTAAAACCTGACAAACGTCTCGAAATAAAACATCTGAACAATGACTTAAGGTGTGGTAACCATAGTATAAGTGGATTAATTGACTCTGGTCCATTGAATTATTAGAAAATACTGCACACTTGAGGTGGTAATGTGGCCACGACGCAAATCGTCAATTATCAAATATTTTTGTGAAAACTGTATTTTTATTCTTTTTTTATTTTTTATTCTTTGATGAATAGAAAGTTCAAATGAACAGAATTTTTTTGAAATGTAAATCTTTTGTAAAATGATAAATGTCTTTACTTTTGATCAGTATAATGCATTTTTTTACTGTAAATTGTTCTATTTAGATGGATTATGATTCTACAAGGAACTAATAAGATTTTATGGCATCTTGTGAACGCAACTTCTGCATTTAATCTAAATCTAAATTTGTATTCCTCATAAGTACGCCTGAAAAACAGAAGTTACTGCTTCATGTATTTCCAATAACACTTTTTACAAATGTAACATATCCAGAGGCTAGACTGTGGTTTAAAATCAAATCAATCAACTGCAAGAAGTAATGTGCAAATAGCAATAATTACACAAAGGTAAATAAAAGCATCAACAGTCACAAATTAAATATAAACAGCAAACAACATTCATCAGCACACAGAAAAACTGCAAAAGATAAATTAAGTTATAAAAAAACAAGTTGTCAAACTGGCCTCTACATACCTTTTCGATAACATGTCATATTCTTGTATTACAACTAGAATATGCTCCACAACAGACAGCTCTCCGATCTTCTCTTTGCATTCTTGACTAAATGAGAAGTGGGATTATTGATTAAACTCATTGTGCTACTGTATTTTTTTTACTCCTAATATACAAGTACCTTTCAGCGAGTGAGGTGAGAGCCAGGAGAGCTCCTAATACTACACTACTGTCCCGCGTAGAGAGCAGCTTCACAAGGGTCTGTGCAAAAGAAAAAGAGGACAATAACCTCAGTTTTATCATTATTACATTTCAGAATGTTGTTACGCAGATTATTGACCAGATTTTGATGTCAGCAATACAGGTATTTAATGAGTCAAGGGGAAGAGCGGAAGCGAAGGAAGCAGATCATCAGCAAAACTATGATAGCTGAGACCATGACAATGGATAATATGTCTAAGGGGCAACACATACATATTAAAAAGAAAAGGTCCTAGAACAGAGCCTTGAGGGACACCTTGAGAGAGAGAGAACAATTGGAAGATTTGAAGTTATGGAAAGCAATGAAGTTTTATCTATCAGTGAGATACATACCTTATGTACACCACAATGAATAATCCACTGTCTTTGTTCCTCAACAGAAGACAACTTCTGAAACATATCTGCAGAGCAAATGATGTGGGAAACAAGCTTAGCAAACAGATCATTATTCTTGCGGCTCGTTTCCAAGCTGTACATACTGTAGCATGTCTGTCTCACATGTCATTGCAACCAGCTGCTCAATTTCTAACGTCTGTTCTCTGCATTCTAGATACACAGTGGCAACCGACTCCATGTGCTGAAAAACATCCAATGAGACACAATGAATTTCCACATTCTGCTGTGCATTTCTGCATTTGAACATAGTGAATTTCTTCACCTTAGCGAGCTGCCCAGCACCGTGCAGTTCAAAGAAGACTTTCTATAAGAGGAAACAGAAATATATACAGCAAATTAAAGAACAACATGTTTTTATTTTGAAATCACTATTTGCACCCAGGTGTATATAGCATTGGCTATATTATAAGTCTATATAATATAAATGTACTATTAAATAATATTATAAAAGGGTCATTCCGTGTCAAATCAACCAAAGTTCAGAAACTTCCCCAGCTCAAATGTGTGATTTTTTTTAAGGAAGGCAAACATAAATAATACAAAAAATACAAAAAGTATTCTCATCACTTGGTAAACTTAAGGCTGAGCCGCTGTAGTCACTTGGACTATTGTAAACATTGTCTTTACTAACTTTCTGGGCCGGCAAGTTTCAATTACAATAGAAGCCTATGGAGGAGCGAGACAGCGATCAGATTTAATCACAAATATCTTTATTTATGTGCCGAAGATGAACGAAAGTCTTATGGGGTTGGAACAACATGAGGGAGAGTAATTACTGACAGAGTTTTCATTTTTGGGTGAACTAACCCTTTAAACCGAGATTTTAGATCTCACCTGGTGAAGAGGATCCCTGATCAACAATCTCAAGCAGTTCAGAACTCTTAAAACGTTGTCTGAGGAGGACTTTTCCAGCCAGATGCTGAAAACAAATAAGACTAGTCTACAGTAATCCATAACCACACCAGCTGGCAGCATCATACTCATGAATACAGACCTACAACCGAGTCTGTTATTGATCAAGGCAGTGAAGATGTCCAGGAACAGTGTGTGATGTGGATGATCGCTAAAACATCTCTGGTTTCTGTAAATCACACTGGTAACGACATGAAAATTGGTTACAAAATGCAACTGAATAAGTGCAAAATGACCAAATAACATGGGAAACTGTGCACCTAAAGTTATCCAGCTCAGATGCTTCATTGTTTGTGCCGTTTTTCCGGTGGTCAGGAACATTTGAGGAGCTCTGAGACTTTCGTCCCTTGGATTGACTCAAAGATGAAACCTAAGATGGGGAGCAGAGGTGATAGCCTACTGAGAAACTAAACTCACGTCAATTCAGAATTTAACTAAGAATCAAATTGCATTTAAATTCTGGTTTTAAATTGAATCGGCAAAGAGTTCAACATTTTGTGATTCTTTATGTAAACATTTTAATATTACCTGTTTAGATATTGGAGCTGTGATCAGTGATAAAAGTCTCTTGAGATCAAGAAGCTCCCTAAAAAATATTTTTAAAAAGACATTATACATTTCAGCAGAAAAACTAAATTGTCATCAGTAAAAGTTTGGGTGATGGCTTACTTGTCTTTAGGTTTTGGATGTGATCTGTTTGGTCCTCTAGACTTTCTGTCTTGGAGAGGCATGTTGGCACAATCTTGATTACTCTCATGTCTGCAGCCCGGTCAGATGACAAAAGCATGATAAATACTTAGATTATGTTTAAAAGGCCATTTTAAGTGTCCTCCTGCCAACCTCAAATCAATTACATAATTATTATTATTTATATTTTTTAAATAGCCTACAGCATTCAAGTTTGGAATGACATGAGGGTGAGTAAATACTCTTTGGGTGAGCCATTGTTTAAAATATATAAATTACAGGAACGTCTGTCTGTCTGTTTGTCTGTTATTCGCATATCTCTCGAACCATTAGTCCGATGGATTTCAAACTTGACATGTGTCTCGCTACGGACACGAGTAAGTGCAGTGCCAAGTTTGACGTTGTTTGGATTAGAAATGCAAAAGATATCGGTAAATATATCGGTAAAAGAAGCACTTAGAAGGTTGTGGTTTAAAATAAACATTCTGACATCAACACTCTGTCTGCTAAACATTAAGCCAGCTACACTGTTTACTTCTGAATATTAGCCTATATTTTATTCACGGCCATCATTTGTAGTATTCACAAACTGTTTGCTCAAGCGTAGCATTTTCTCGGATTTCACTGTGTATGCTCCCACTATGCTCCCTGAATCGTGTAGTTACATTTTCCATATTTATTGTATGTCATTATGTCAGTGTCAGTATTTGCTTTCTACCATGCATGCACAAATAAAAATGTCACTGAACTTTTGCTGTGTAATTGTAACAATGAGCACTCAAACACAGCAAACCAATAATTACTAAAAACACACACACAAACTGATTTTGCACGGGCACTTTGCACTAGTATTTAACAAAACCAACAAATAAAAATATAGCAGGAATGATTGGGTCATTTAGGGAAAGTATGCATGATGGGCAACATGCATTTAAATCGGGCTAACATAAAAAGTACTATATCAAAGTTATTTGAAGATGCCACATTTACTGCAGCAGCTGGTGCCATTATGACCGCGAACCGTAATAGCCACATGCATGAGATCATTTCAATTTAGATGAATTTCATGTCTTGTTGACTCAGTTTGGTGGCAATTGCATGAATTCTCAAGGCGGAGTATTAAAAAGTTCAGCCCATGCGCTTTTCACAAACCCCCAAATAGCTGAGTTCCTGTTGGGCGAAACATATGACTTGCAGTTTGAAAGTTGTTCGACTCATTAAGATCTATATGTGTACCGAGTTTCATATATATATGTGCAAGTGTGTATGATATATGGACCAAGTTTTTAAACTGCATTAAAGGGGGCGCTGTAGAGCCCCTCCGCCATGCCCGGGTACCAGCTTTTGACCCCAGCCGTAATGGCAGACGAGTCCGATGTGTGTACAAAGTTTTGAGTGTTTTTGAGCATGTTAAGAGCCCCAAAACCATAGGAAAAAAATAATAACTGACACATACAGTGGCTTCAAAAATAATATGTAAATAAATAATTTCTCAATGTCTTTGAATAACCCATCAAACAACAACATGTTCTCAGAACGTTTTACTAACGTTCCCATTAAGTTATCAAAACCTTATTCCTAAAGGTTTTTTAAAGGTTTTAAAACTCGCAAAAGTTAGAGGGACACGAAACTTCCATTTCATCGTTTTGCAAACATTATGGAAATGTTACTTTTGAATTATCTATAAATATTCTGATACAAGTAGTAACATTCAAAAATGTTTGATGAACGTCCAACTAAAACGTTTCAGGGGGAAAAAAACTTTCAATTGACGATTTATAGGCTAATGTTTTGAGAACATTAATAAAGACAACTTTGAATGATCTAGTTTCTGGAAGGCGTTTGTTCGTAACTTTGAGAGAACCTTGACTCAGTTCTGAGAACGTTCCCTCATGGATGCGTTCGGTCCTCATGGGAAGTTCATATTTACGACATTATGTGCGTTGAAGTCACTTCCGCCAGAGCATGGAAGAATGATTTTAATCTCTCTGTAAAATCTCTTCAATGGATGTCGGACAGAAATGCCCAGAAACTTCTTTCCGCTTTGGACTTGTTTATGTTATTAGACTAAGACCCTCACCACCCCTACTATTTTTCTTTTATTTGGTTCTGTTTTGTTCATTCTATGCTGTATCAACACAAAACCATATGTGTTATTGTTGAATTATGCCATAATTGTTTGTACTTGAATTCTGTATAATAATAATTTAAAAACATTAACTTTCGTCGGAGCAAGATGGTGTACCTTAACTACATACAAAAGCAACAGGTGTGTTTTGCTTTTTAATGTTTTAATTAATTTATGAAGCCACTGTAAACGTTATATATTATATTGTTAATTACAACACTTTCATATTTTGAACAGAAAATTAGCTTGTTTTGTTGTAAATAAATAAAAAACTGACAATGTCACTGCTAAATACTTATAAGTAGCCTAGCCTATGGACATTTCTCACATTTCCGAGTTTCTCAGAAGGAAGTCGTCATAGTTGGGTAAACGGCTATACCAGTGAATGAGAGACTCCATTAAATATATATTTTTGTTTTCCCATTTGCTCAAATAGCAAAAGAAACTCCACAATACTGTTTAAGACTTTCAAAAAGAGTAAAAAAAAATAGAGATTTCTAAAGTCAGTTGTAATTTGATCAAATGTAACATAGTGTAATTAATGCACATACATTTTTGCGATGCTGATGATAACCGTTAAAAACGCGTCATCAGTCTGACAGGTGTCCGCCATTTTCAAACACCATTTCTGTCGCTGTTATCATTTCAGACATTTATCTTTTAAAACATTTTTTATTATTACTTGAAAAGTGTCCATATGCGATCTTTATTAAAAATAAATGCCAGTTTTGTTTGTATTTTATCAAAAGCGTAAACATTCAGACATTTAGCTAAAGTGTGGCTCGTGTCCAAATACTTTTTTAAGCCACTTAACTTTCCAGAACGAAATTGAACGGTTTAATATCATGCTGGATGTATCTTCTCACCTGTGTGGATCAGGAATATTACGGGTAGTTTAATCACATAGCTGAAGGTCGTCATATATTTCTCTGTTTGTATTTCGAGAAGAAAACACAGAAGCTCGAATCAGGAATGTGAAGACACACACAGCAACCAATGAGACGACGCGATGTTGAGGCGTTTGCTGTTACCATGGTGATTACTCAAACACACGCGCAAGGATGATGAGCTCGAGTTTCGCTTTTTCCACTGATCTTTCTTGGGAAATTATCACACACAAACAAATGATAATGACACACACGATCAAATAATACAATTTAATTGACTACATTTATAATTAAGTGTAAGAAAAACGAGAATATAATGTACATTTTTTTATAAATATAAAACCAAAGATGCTGTCTATGAAAATGACACACAGTACAGTTCAACTAGCGCAACACTAGAGTCAAAATTATGATTATTTTTACAGTGCAGGAAACGTACACCCTCCTAAACATGTTTTTGTTCTGATAAGAAAAGGTCAAACAGTCTTATTATGTCATAGCCTACTTGGTGTGAAGGACAGCATGACTGGTCAGATGATAAAGATATAAATAGATTGTTTTGACACTTTTAGACCTTTAAAATAATCCATCCATCCATCCATCTTCTTCCGCTTATCCGGGGCCGGGTCGCGGGGGCAGCAGTCTAAGCAGAGACACCCAGACTTCCCTCACCCTAGACACTTCCTCCAGCTCTTCCGGGGGGACACCGAGGCGTTCCCAGGCCAGCCGAGAGACATAGTCTCTCCAGCGTGTCCTAGGTCTTCCTCGGGGTCTCCTCCCGGTGGGACGTGCCCGGAACACCTTCCCAGGAAGGCGTTCAGGAGGCATCCTAAACAGATGCCCGAGCCACCTCAGCTGACCCCTCTCGATGTGGAGGAGCAGCGACTCTACTCTGAGCTCCTCCCGAGTGACCGAGCTCCTCACCCTATCTCTAAGGGATCGCCCAGCCACTCTACGGAGAAAGCTCATTTCGGCCGCCTGTATCCGGGATCTTGTTCTTTCGGTCATGACCCAAAGCTCATGACCATAGGTGAGAGTAGGAACGTAGATTGACCGGTAAATCGAGAGCTTCGCCTTGCGGCTCAGCTCTTTCTTCACCACGACAGACCGGTACAACGACCGCATTACTGCAGCAGCTGCACCGATCCGTCTGTCAATCTCCCGTTCCATCCTTCCCTCACTCGTGAACAAGACCCCAAGATACTTAAACTCCTCCACTTGAGGCAGGAACTCTCCACCAACCTGAAGTGAGCAAGCCACCCTTTTCCGACTGAGGACCATGGCCTCGGATTTGGAGGTGCTGATTCTCATCCCAGCCGCTTCACACTCGGCTTTAAAATAATATTGCTATTTTATTACCTCATCTCTGCAAGATGCATCACATTATCAATTCTGATTGAAAATACACCCACCCGAACTTACGAACAGAAGAAGAGACACCAAAGATCTTGCATTTGGAAATAATCAAACATATCAGAGCATAAATATAGTATAAAAGAAGTTATTATAGAAATCAATTACTTGTAAATGAATAATAATGCAGGAATATAACAAATAAATGATGATATTTGAGTTATTAATGAGAACTCATAAAGAAAAGATTGATAAGATTAAAAAAGGAATAATTAAATAAATAAAAGACGATCAAAATAATAAATCTAATAAATTTGCATACAAATATTTTCACATACACCAACAATGTTTTGTGAATTGTCAGTTCACAATACTCATCTTTCTAACACACTCTTTCACGATTACGAAACGGTTCATAAAAACATTTTTGTATAAAGTGCTGCCACAATTTATAGATGTTTTTATGAGCAACTTACTGTACACAGACATTCATTGTGGTTGCCTTTCATCAATTTGAGCTGAAGTTTAGTGTCGCATTTAAATAATATAGTAGTTGAATCATGAAAACAGTGAGAAAATAGACCTCAGAGTGCAAACTATTAAATATGAATCTCATTTTGAGGTTTTTGGACACGCTTTGAAAATCATATTTCAATAAATCGTCTTCTTTTTGCCCTTTAACATGCATGCGCTTTGAAATGTGCACATAAGGTTAAAGCCACAAACACATTGTTTATTTTGTGTTTAAAGATGCAGAATATTTGAATACAAAAACAATAACATAGGGTTTTATGGACACCATAAATTCAAACAAGGACAACAACAAAAATTATACCCTCATTCTTTATTTGAATAATATTTTTTTTCCACATTACAGAAATGAGAATGACATTGTTTGCGTTCCAGTAATGAGATTTGAAGTTCAAAATCTGTAGAAGTGAAATAAATTAAGAAAGTTAAATGGAAAACAAAGTTATATAAGTTTGAGTTTATGGAAATGTACAATGTAAAAAATGTAATTATTCATATTTATATCAAATATATATTTTCAAAACCTGGTGGACTCTAAAAATGCAACAACAAAAAATCAAAGCCAAAAATCTGAACAAGTTGTGTTTCAAATGTTAGGTTGATATCTCTTGAAATCAGCTGTCAGTGAGATTTAGTTTGGGCGCAGTACCACACTTCTCCACTAGTGGACATTACAAGGGCGCCTCCATCTCCATATGTTGTTTGAGTCTGAATCATTATTTTTTACAATTTTCATACAATTTATGAAGTAGACGTCCTATTCAGAAGTAGTATTGGAAGTTTGGCAGATTTTGAAATGAATTCAACCTCTAAGAAACACAGAAGATCACGTATGTGCATTATAGCTCGCTGCACATCACTAATGCTGAATCTATTATTGTTTTCTTTATATTCAAAACATTTTCAGACCTTTTTTTCTAAAAGAATTGAATGGATGTTATCTTTTGAAATCTTGGCATGAAAACAAACAGAGGTTTCTACCATTCTTTCATGATTTTTCATGTTCATCACTATTTCAAAATAAAGGTCTGAACACGCCTTAGGAGTATGAACATATTCCTGTTGCAAATTGATAAATTACGGCTCCTCTGTCATTTATTTTGAAAATCAGTCACCAAATATGTAAACTAGAGATTGTAAGCTTTCAAATGATATATAGTTTGTCAAGATTAGTTTATGTTTAGTATAGGATAATACTGTTTTAAATATGTAGGCCAATAATGGCTGTGCCAATATACGGGTTTAAAGATACTAACTAAAGTGTCTGAAGAGGCACTAAATGTATAGGCCTAGAAACGAATATTATATGTCAATAGATATTTATGGTCTAAACGGGTCAGGTTTTAGGTAAAAACTAAATGTTAAAATAACGCAAATTAATGTCCACGTATTAATATATTTGTGTCTGTTGTTCACTATGGATCTTTTTGAATATGAAACATCCAGGGCGTTTTTGCACCAAACCCTGAGAAAAATTTATTTTTTTGACATCATTCAGCTAAAATTATACGGTTGCATGGAAACCCCTTTCTTCCTGATAGATGTCATTTATTCAGTGAGTCAAAAGTTCAGACTGAGTTCAGCCTATTATCATAAACGGATGCATTTCATCATCAATGGGGAGTATGTGAAAGATAAAGAAACTCAACAACATTTGTATGTTCCTTCATGCTGGTATCGATGCAAAAATAGTGAAAAAAATGCAAAAAGACCAAAAGATTTATACTTTTTTATATTTATAATATTTCTATTTATACTAGACAAAAAAAAACAATGTTTAATGTCAAAATACTTCCGATGCAAAAACAAAATATCAACCAATATTGTAACTTTTTTGAAATCTAACCATGTGTGTTTGTGAGGTTTGCATGTTGTTTGCACTCCTACTCATTTAGATAATGTACTCTTCCTGAATTCAGATGCGATACAAGTTTTGCATTTTAGTTAAACTTTAGCTGTGTCTGCTGTAATACACCTACAGTCACGTAACCTTACAATCTTAAAGATCTGTTCATAATCATCCTGTGCAGTGAACTGAGCTCAAGAGACGGCCATTTGAACACTAAATCTAAGAAGACCAGGGAAGCAAACGCCTGTGGTAAGTACAGACGACTATATAACTCAGTTTTCATATTAGTGACTCTTCATTTGTGTTGAATCAACAATTTATTTCAAATAAATAAACCTCTCAAAAATGTGTTAATCTGACATAGCTTCTAGATAAATGTGTGATCAAGCACCGTAAGTTGCACTCAAAAAAAGCAAATATTAAAATGAAAAAAAAATGGTTTTGTTATCTAATACAATGACTTTCTAAACATTTTAAGTGTGACTTTTATGTCTGAATATGTTTTTAGGGCATTATGGCAGTTCTTTAGTGTTACTTTTTTAGAAAAATGTGCACTGAAGTTGCACAGGAAATTGCATTGAAAAAAGCTAAATCAAATTATAAATCCAAGTAATTTTATTAGATAACAAAACCAAGGGGCATGGTTTATTTAATTATTATTATTTATTTTTTTAACTTTTTTGTAATGCATCTTCTCCTGTGTATGATCATATAGTGCCCCAGTGTTGGGGAAATGCATTACAAGTAACTTGAGTTACGTAATCAGATTTTCTTTTTCAAGTAACTAGTAAAGTAACGCATTACTTTTCAAATTTACAACAAAATATCTGAGTTACTTTTTCAAATAAGTAACGCAAGTTACTTTGTTTTCCCATTTATTGACTGACAGCTCTCCTGTCCCCAAATCGAAGTGCAGAGGTGTGTGTGTGTGTGTGTGTGTGTGTGTGTGTGTGTACATGAGGGTTATTGTAGTTCTAGACTAAATGTGAACATTTACTCATCTCACTTGCACAAAAAAATATTAAATATTCCTCAAAATGAATAAAATCAGTGAAATGCAGAATCAGAATACTATGCAAACCTCCAATAACTAAATATGTTAAATAAAACATACATTTTTAGGCATTTAATCTCACTTTATTGACCAATGTACTTGCTTCTGACCTTCGATGATTCAGTTAAATAAGCAAAAATGACTATAGATAGATAGAAAGGTTTGCTTGTGTGCTTTCCTCTACTGTACACATGTCCTTCAGCCTGAGGATTATTATTTCACTTTTGGTGTGAAAGGGTCTTTACATTTGCCCAAAAATTTTACTTTTGTGTTATAAAAAAACAAGCCCAGCCAAGGGGGGAAAAAAAAGTAACGCAAAAGTAACGTAACGCATTACTTTTCTAAAAAAGTAACTAAGTAATGCAATTAGTTACTTTTTAAGGGAGTAACGCAATATTGTAATGCATTACTTTTATAAGTAACTTTCCCCAACACTGTAGTGCCCTAAAAATGTAGACATGAAAGTCACCTTAAAAAATCCCTGGAAATCATGTTTTTTTAATGCAAGTGTGTCATTTTTAAGCCACTGTGTGAATAGTGTTGGCTAAATCAAACATCTTTAAATCCTGTAGCCTAAATAGTAGTCATGGGTTTGATTCCCAGGGAAAGCAAGAACTGATAAGAATGTAAAATGTGTACTTTAAAACGCAGTGTAAGTCACTTAGTATAAAAGCATCTGCCAAATGTTAAATCATAGTAAAGGTACCAATAAATGTTGCATTTTAACTCTCATATAAGTTGTATGATATGTCAATCTTGCTATTTTTCAGAGTCCTTTCACATGCAACATGATAAACCACTGGGTCATTTTATCCGTCTACATTGTGACGTTTCTAATCGGCTTGCCGGCCAATCTCCTGGCCATCTGCACGTTCATAAAGAAACTCGGTGACAAACCCAGTCCGAATGACATCCTTCTCCTCAACCTGACGGCGTCCGACTTGGTCTTCCTTTTCTTTCTGCCCTTCAAGATGTACGAAGCGGCCGCAGGAATGCACTGGCACTTACCCCAGAGCCTGTGCTCAATCACATCCTTCTTCTTTTTCACCACGATATACACCAGCTCGCTGTTGCTCATGGCTATAGCCGTGGACCGCTACCTAGGACTGGCCTTTCCGTTCAAATACCGAGTCATGCGAAAGCCTCTTTATGCGTCGGTCGGCAGCGTCCTCATCTGGCTGGTCAGTGCCGGTCATTGCACCATCGTATTCATCATTGTCCATATGTCAGAGCCGAACCGCACCGAACCCAAAACCGTCTGCTATGAGAACTTCACCGAGAAGCAAAAGGAGATCTTGTTACCCGTTCGTTTTGAGTTTTTTGTGGTTATCTACATGCTGCCGCTCTTAGTTTGCATCTTCTGCTATATTAACTGCATCTCTATCTTGTATAGGAGGCCTCACATAGCCAAAGTGAAAAAGCAAAGGGCCATTGGGATGGCGTTGTGCACGCTGACCATCTTTTTGCTCTGTTTTCTGCCCTATAATGCGTCCCATCTGGTGGGTTTCAGCAGCAACAACAGCCCGGCGTGGAGGTACTACACACTCCTGCCCAGCACGCTCAACACATGCCTCGACCCCTTCGTCTTCTACTTCTCGTCCTCCACTTTCCGTGAAAGCGCTACGATCGCTTTCCTCAAGAAGTGGTGTTTTAGGCCGAAGAAAACTAAGTGTGAAACTGAACTGAAGATTATATCAAAATGAACTGCTTTTGCACTTGAATGTCACTATTATGTCATGCCTTCATGCATTTTTTCATCTTCCTGCTTCTAGGCCGTTGAAAACGTTTGTAAGATTTTTTTTATGTCTTTGAAAGAAGTCTCTTCTGCTCACTAATGCAACATTTATTTAATCAAAAATGCAGTAAAAACAGTAATAATGTGAAATATTTTTTTACAATTTAATAAAACGGTTTTCCAAGTTCGTATATAGTAAAGTGTAATTTATTCCTGTGATCAAAGCTGAATTTTCAGCATCATTACTCGAGTCTTCAGTGTCACATGATCCTTCAGAAATCAGTATAATATGATGATTTGATGCTCAAGAAACATTTTTTTTTATGCAGGTGAAATTAAAAAAAATTGAATATGGTGCAAAAGCTAATTTATTTCAGTAATTCAACTTAAAAGGTGAAACTAATATATGTTATTGACTCATTACATGCAAAGTGAGATATTTCAAGCCTTTATTTGTTATAATTTTGATGATTATGGCTTACAGCTTATGAAAACCTTTTCACAATATTCTAATTTTGAATTTGGTGTAAGCCATAATCATCAAAATTACAACAAATAAAGGCTTGAAATATCTCACTTTGCATGTAATGAGTCTATATAATATATTAGTTTCACCTTTTAAGTTGAATTCCTGAAATAAATGAACTTTTGCACCATATATCTAATTTTTCGAGGTTCACCTGTAGTTGTGCTGCTGCTTCATATTTTTGTGGAAACTGTGATACGTTGTTTTTTCAGGATTCTTTGATTAATAGAAAGTTCCAAAGAACAGAATTTATTTGAAATATAATTTTTTTCCAACATTATATATGTTTTTACTGACATTTTTGATCAATTTAATGCATAAAGCAGTGTATGTTTATCCTCAGATCAACTAAGGTAGATCTGCACCCATAAAGAAATTAATAAGGAGACCAAATAGATTCTTCTTAGAAAAAGAACACAATGATATGCGTTAAAGTTTTACAAACTGTTCTCATTGGTTGCTATGTTGGGCTGTACAACCTTTATTTAAACATTCAAAGTCTGTCTTGGTGAACTCTCCTTTTCTAGTTTAATTTTTCAAACGGTGAATAAAGAGACTGAGTTCGAATGATGAGAATAGTCTGAGATTTTGTCTCTGCATGATGAACAATGGTTCGGTTTTATTATGGATTGCATTAATTATTTTTAACCTCAAATGTGCATGATTGGGATAGAGACTAAAGATAGCCTGCGGGAAAACCAGAAGGATCGTTCAGGCAACTTTTATTGGTACCTTTTTTTAACCAAACACCTGTGAACCTCAAAAAATTAGAATATCATTTATTTCAGTAATTCAGCTTAAAAGGTGAAACTAATATATTATATAGACTCATTACATGCAAAGTGAGATATTTCAAGCCTTTATTTGTTATAATGTTGATGATTATACAGATTATGAAACCCCCAAATTCAAAATTAGAATATTGTGAAAAGGTTTTCATAAGCTGTAAGCCATAATCATCAAAATTATAACAAATAAAGGCTTGAAACATCTCACTTTGCATGTAATGAGTCTATATAATATATTAGTTTCACCTTTTAAGTTGATTTACTGAAATAAATGAACTTTTGCACGATATTAAAATTTTTCGAGGTTCACCTGTGCATGTTTAGACGCCGGCGTTTGCTTCTCTTTAGTTTTAGCGAGGGCCGGCCACTCTTCGGCATTCGTGCATCCTGTAGGCACACATGTAAAATATTCCTGCAAAACAAAACACGTGTTCCATGAGATCAACAGCACATGTTGGATATCAGACTAAAAAAATCATTACTGACCTGCAAAAAAGGTCATGAGCAGAGCGACCCAGCCCAGAATGTAGGACCATGAGAAACGCCAGTCACCGAAACGCTTGCCGAGGAAGTTCACCGTCACACCGGTGTAGATTGCCATAGCGAGCAGAACAAAGAGCGCTGGTGGAGGAATACATGAGACAGAGCGGTTCAGATGACTTACACTCAAACTAAAAATGATTCAGACACCAGATATTTCTTTTGATATTTTTTTACTAGTGTGTACAGGACACTATAGTTCATTTAAGTGAGGAGAGCAAAATAAAGTAAAATGTGACATATTATACCCAAAAAGTCTTCATAGTGACTACCAGTAAAATGTATAAAAATTTGGGACCAAAAATTATTCAGACACTTTGACCTGATCATGTGTTTTTTCTTTAATTGACCGTTCGCAAAAGCCACGCCCCTTAGTTATTGTTACTACGCCCGTCAAACAATTGAGAACCATAGCCATGGCTGGGTTGAGCTGGGTTCTGCGCGCTATTCTGCGCACTATTCTGCGCGCTATTCTGCGCGCTATTCTGCGCACTATTCTGCGCGCTATTCTGCGCACTATTCTGCGCACAAAACAGTTTTGTAAAATTATATATCAATCATTTTTATTTGATCATATATAATTTTACAAAACTGTTTTGCGCATGTGCTCCCACACGCGCTATTTCAGTCACAACACTGCAATCAGAGGACGCGCTGAAACCATCAACTCTCGATGCTGCTCTCTTCATTCATAACTCGTAGCCGACTGAGAAGGATATGTGTGTGTAAATAGTTGTGCAACTGCGCGAACTTTGTTTTGAAGTTTAATGTTTGAGTTCCAGAGGAATTTGTGACTGTGTACCTGTTCAACCACATCAAAGTTTCGTAGTAAGTCCGTGCTCTTTCTCTTTTTTCTCTCTCTTGTTTGCTGACTGATGAGGGGCCGCAGTGCAGTAGTGAAACGATGTTTGTGTACATGTAGCCTATTTTTTTAATTAGTTGCAAGCAATCATAAAATACAGCAAGTTATAAGCCCATAAGCTCACTGCCATAGGCGCATCGTTTCACTATCTTGCTGAAATCGGAATGTTTGACGGAAGTCCTTCTCCTTAGTTACAGTTGCTGAGCTAGGATTGGACGAGAACCGTTCGAGGGCGGGGTTTTGCGAACGGTCAATTGCTAATGCTCTTTTTACACACACACTGAACACAATGAAGCATTAGTCACTGGTTGAGCTAAACTGGTATTATCTAATTGTGTAGTTAAATTTAACAGCTGACAGATATTCAACATAATTCATGTGTGAGACAGTCTAACAGAAGGATGGACAAAACCAGTCAAATATCAACTGAGTTCTTGTCATATTTTATTACCATTTTCTAAACTATAGCGAATAAACTGTGATAATGTGAGAAAATGTTGCAGGTGTCTGAATAAATGTAGGTTTGACTGTATGTCAGCTCACACGAGTCAGTCAATATATGTCACTGGAAGGGAAAGACTTACTGGAAGTAAAAAACATGATCCCTGCAGCGAAGGAACGGTTGAATCGCTCGAAGGCGGAGAAGTGAGCGAAGGAGAGGATGCCAGCGATGATCCCCGCGAAACACGACATCGCCGAGAGGATCATGAAGGCCCGGGTGGCGTTCCAGTACGCTGAAAACAGAAAGATGGACACAGTAGCTTAGACTGATGGAGAAACATGGACTTTTACCACAATGTTTTGCACCGAACTTCCTAAAGTTGGGGAAACTGCAAATGGAAGATGTAATAATAATGTTTTAGTTTCCAACATGCTGTCATTTTTCTATAAAAGTCCCCCTGTGGTGAAAATCCAGCTTTTAATGTTGTTTATGTGTCTATGTGGTGTTTTTAATCTGCTTTAAGACAAACCATGTGTAAGTTCATAAGTCGACAGCATTGCTGAGTATTTTCTGCTTAAAACTGCAGTGAACCAAAGACAGTCTCAAAAACACGGGTTGAAATCGCTGGTGTTTCTGACGTCACACACTACCTTGTAACCAATCAGATCAACGTGTGATCGTCAACCAGTGGATCTCTGACTGAGTGAGTGAGTGGAGGCGGGGCTCATTTGCATATTCATAGAACCGGGCATACTAAATGAGGCAAGGGTGTCGAGTTACATTCAAGATATTTTAAGGCATGAACCGGTGGCTATTAAGTGAACTGCAGTCAGCGACTCGCACTCCTAAATAAAGACACCGAACGTGACTCAAGGCCCTGATATACTCGCAGCGAAGCTCTTTTTCATTCTTCGTTCTTTGCTTAGAAGTAAAAAGTTGGAAATACCTTTGCAGCGATATACAATATGAAAAATTTTAATATGGCTCAAAAGTTCATTTATTTCAGTAATTCAACTTAAAAGGTGAAGCTAATATATTATATAGACTCATTACATCCAAAGTGAGATATTTCAGGCCTTAATTTGTTATAATTTTGATAATTATGATTACAGCTTATGAAAACCCCAAATTCAAAATTAGAATATTGTGAAAAGGTTTTCATAAGCTGTACGCCATAATCATCAAAATTAAAACAAATAATTTCACCTGTACTGTTAACAAACATCCTGCTGAGAGCGGCGGTTAGATTAATATGTAAATATGTGCAGCGCTTTTCTCTCTATAACAAAATAAACATGCAACAAAAATGAGAAAGCATCTGATCATAATGATGTGGATATGTTTGCATCAGCTCTGCAATTCACCGGCATCATGTCGACAGATGAGGTCATTAAAATTACACTGTTACGATAGTTTGATTTTAAAGTATATTTGAGATATACGGCCCTATTTTAACGCTCTGAAACGCAAGTATCAAACGCGAAACGCAAGTAACTCTGTGGGCGGATCCCGGTTGGTCTGAAGTCGCTTCATTATTCATAGGTGTGGTTTGGGCGTGACGTGAAATAAACCAATCAGAGCGTCCTCTCACATTCCCTTTAAGAGCCGGCGCGCTTGTTCCGCGGCGGATTGATATTATAACGGCGGGTTTGCCGGCGCACGCCAGGAGCGGTTCACAGCCGAGGAGACCGACGTTCTCGTCAGGGCCGTAAAACACAGAGAAGTGACATTGGGGATGATGGGAGAAATCCAACCAAATTAGCGTTGGTTAAACAGACGTATAATAATTTGGGTAAATGTGTAAGCTAGATTTATGCCTATTTTTTCACATCTTCACGGACACAACAATGACTTCCCTCGTGTGTTAATATTTTTCCTTGTAATAATGTATGATTTGTGTGTTTGGGAAACATGTTTGAAGACAGTCAGTGACACTATGATGCATGCCTGAATAAATAAATACAGTCACACACACTCACCGATGCTGTCGGTCAGTGTGTAGCATTTGCCAGACATGCAGGATCTCCACAGGCCCTGGTGAGCGAAGCTGCCGGACAGTCTGTACTGCATCCAGTAGTCCGTCGCCGTCGAGACCACCAGCAAGATGTTGGCCATGACGGCACAGAACAAACCCCCTCCCATGAAGCTGTACATCCTGAGATGAAAGAGTCAATCACACACACATGCTCATTATGCAACATTTATACAGGACAAAACCATCAAGAACGTACACACTTGACTTGGTTGCACACTGTCAACTCAAGGTGATGATACACAGGGCAACTTTTTGAGCAATGTTGCCGTCAATGGGCAACCAGATGAGACTCAGGGCCCATGACCGATCTAAGTTATCCAGATAGAAATGTATTGCCCATTTTCAATGAAAGTGCCCAATCAACAATCGCTCAAAAAGTTGCCCTGTGTATAATCACCTTAACTCTCATTAGAGAATTAATGCTGGGTTGTTTTAACCCAAATTTGGACAAACCCTAGCCTGGGAAAACCCAGACGAACTTCCGGCAAATTTGAGATTTGGCCAAGAGCCCATTCAAGCCCATTTCCAATTTTTCCAAATCAAGGCACCAATCAATCACAAACGTTGAGGCGGGCTTTACATGATGACGATCGCTCTGATTGGTTTTAGGTCTATATCCAATTGACCCTTCGCAGGGAGCTTGATTGACAGGTGATCTGACCAATCATACTTCGCCATCCGCCATTTTGTCCGACAAAGCAGTCAGGAGAGTTAGTAGATTAACATGGGAGGATTTGAGCTTGAGAAGCGGAGTGTACTGACGTCTTTCCGCGGTTAAAACAACATTCCTTCTGATGTTCATTCATGTTTATTTGCTGCTATAAATGAACTAGAAGGAAGAGATGATCGGTTCACGAGCAGCTTTAAATGATGCTCTACAGCGATCTGACACATTAAAGAGCCACAAAACGCTATTTACTGTTTAAATTTATTTAAAAAAATGACCAAATTTTAAAGGCGAGACTTTGTTTAATACGTTTAATATCAAAAGTAACCGAAAAGTATCCTGGACTGTGTCTGTCAGTGTGTTGTCAGTCTCCTCTCTGCTCCACGTATGTTTTTCACTGCGTGAGAACATAGTGTGTGTGAGAGCGGCGTAGCTTGTTGGACATAGCGACAGTAACTAAGGGGGGCGGGTCTTTGCGAACGGTCAATTGCGCCCTGAGGCATTTGAGCGACGTCCGTTGGTGACGGCCCTTTGGAAATGGGCTGTGAATGAACCCATTCAACTCATTCTTACAACTGACAAGGGTCTGGAGTAAACCAGGCTAGACAAACCCAGCCATTGGATTAAAATGTTTAATAAAATGTTTGTATATTTGATTTTGACCCAAAATTGGGTTAAAACAACCCAGCATTTTTAGAGTGATAAAGTGCAGTATAGTAGAATAAGTTGACATTGTAAAGTTACTAGTCAGTAGAATATCTGTTGAGGAGCATCAAAATAAAGCGATATTATCATAGTCGACTAATACTCTAATGACTGATAGTTGACATGAGTTACTTATTAGTGAATGTCTAAAGTGGACCATCGAAATAAAGTGTTACACTCAAAAATCCAAAATAGATAATAAATTCTGTTTCTATCATTAAGCATTTTTAAAAAAGTTTAAATATGCTTAATTTTCATGAATATAATGTCACAATACCAAAACATAGAAAAAATGGCTGCATTTTCATAAAATGGCTGCATTTTCTTGCTTAACTTATTTTATGTTCTTTTGTTTCCCTTTGACTTGCATTGATCATCACTCAAAATGTAACAGTGTTCTGACATCGCAATATTTGCACACTGAATTGTGACTGGTCTTGTCTTCCTTATATTTAAGTGTGATCCGACTGAAATATCCAAATAATGAATATTATTCTTTTGCAAATCTAGTGCATTGATCATTCCACAGCCTTATCTCACAGGCTGTACGTGCATTTCTTGTGTTTTCACCGTCCACGTCAGAGTTTGCACAAGCAAAACAGCGTCCGTCATTCATACGTCAGAGCACATGATATTAATCACAGTGTCAAACTGCAATGCCACAAAACAACATGCACACGGACAACAAACTGTGTCAACTAAAGCTATATATCATTATGATCATCATCAGGCAGGGTTAGACCCAAAACATGCTCTACATAAGTAATAAAGATGCTATACAAACTCAAATGAGTGATTTGCTCATAAGAGTCTTATAAACATGTCAAAACCCTGTTGATATAACCCTCTAGTGCTCGTGTGGAGCTCAAAAAATAACTTTTTTCATTTCAATGAAATGTATATCTAGTTCGATAACGTTCTTAATATAATATTTTGTATTTTTAAGGGATTCTATGATACTATATTATATTTATGCAGAAGATATAATCCATTTATTAAACTTTTTGAGCGAAAATTAAACTTTAAACTGTCATAAATCTCCAATGCTTTAGAGAAAAGACTGAATTTGGTCTCTTTTTAAAGAAGACACGTGGCAGAATATTGCTGAAGTGAAAAAAGTAAAAAAAAAAAAAAAGTTTATCATTATTAATAATAGAAGTTTAACCCTTTAAGTGTCACACCCCTTTTTTTGAATATACATGAAAATGCACTTTCTGAACTTAAATGCTTGTAACTCAAGAATGCTTTGGAATATGGATGTAAGATTGGTCTTGTTTTAAAGAAGAAAATTAGCAGATTTTAAATAAAGTTAAATAAATTAAGAAAGTGTAACAGAAAAAAAGTTATAGAAGTTTGAGTTTAGGAAAATATAAAAATAAAAAATTTAATTATTCATATTTTATATAAAATATATTTTTTCAAAACCCTGGTGACTCTAAAACTGCACAAAAATCAAAGCCAAAAATCTGAACAAGTTGTGTTTTAAATTTTAGGTTGATATCTCAACAAATGAGCTTTCAGTAAGATTTTGTTTGGGCGCAGTACCAAACTTTTTCACTAGTTGACATTACTGCCCATATAAGGGCGCCTCCATTTCCATATATGGTTTTTCTTTATTTCTAAAACATTTTCAGACCTTTTTTTCTAAAATAATTGAAAAAATGCTATCTTTTGAACTCTTGGCATGAAAACAAACTGAGGTTTCTACCATTTTTTTCATAATTTTTCATATTCATCACTATTTCAAAATAAAGGACTGAACACCTTAGGAGTATGAAAATATTATTGTTGCAAATTGATAAATTACAGCTCCTCTGTAATTTATTTTGAAAATCAGTCACCAAATATGAAAACTAGAGATTGTAAGCTTTCAAATGATATATAGTTTGTCAATATTAGTTTAGGTTTAGTATAGGATATTACTATTTTAAATATGTAATGAATTTGGGCCCACCGGTGGGCCGGTGACACTTAAGGAGTTAAGTTTATTATTATTATTAAAAATTTACAAAAATAATATTTTCAATTTGTATATTCAATTTATGTTTCAAAACATGTTTTACTAAAAAACAACAACAACAGAAATCTAAACAAGTTTGAGGTTGATATCTCAAAAATGAGCTTTCAGCAAGATTATATTTGGATGCAGTACAAAAGTTCATTGGATAAATTTGCAATGCACTAATTTTTGACCTTGAGGATCTGTGATCGTTTCTCAGGATCATTTAACCTTTCCGAATCATGTCAATGATTGTGTGTGTGTGTGTGTGTGTGCGCGCGCGTGTGTGTGTGTGTGTGTGTGTATATGTGTTCACATAGCAAGTGCCAAATGAAGTCAGATGAAGTAAAACATTATAAAAAACCTAAATGTTAAATTTGTCAGAAGGTTAAAATGTTGAATATATAATTTACAGTTTCTAGTAGTTTGGGATGCAAAATGGAAACAACACCTGTAAAAAAAAAAACTAAAAAAAAAAAACTTTCTTTTGCATTAAAGCGTAAGTTCCGCACATGCATGTGAAAATGCCTATGGTTATAAAACTGCAGATTGAGTCTGTGCAAACATCAGCAGCTCTTGTTCAATGTGCAAAAGCGTTTACAGTAATATGGTATAAAACTGTCACACTCACAAATGCATTTCAACATGAAACTTGTGCATGCATTGTAAAAGTAAAGCAAGTAAATAGTCTTCAAACAGAGTTAAAAGCATATTTCACAGCTAAAAATAAATAATGAAACTAAGAAATAAATGTAAAAGGCCACATTAATTTGACCTGCAAAAATGATATTTGTGCAAGTATTTAATGGTCAGAAAAGCGATCACATTAATCCTGAAAAGCGTGATTGAGTCCGTGACTCTCGTCTCAGGTGTCGGAGAGATTCTTACCTGAGATCTTCAGGATAAATGAAGCTGCTCAAGTATTGACCTTCCCAGAGGGAAAGAGAGAGAAAGTGGGATCCCGCGGCGAGCGTAACGTCAAAAGGACCCGCTAGGCCAAATTCCTAAAAGTTATCCTCTCTGCTTTTCTGTTGATGGAGGCAAAATCCTTTAAAACAAGCCACACAGAACAAATGCACTTGAGCTTGATGGACTGGAGGCACGTGAGCGCTGGGTTTGGGGGGGAAGGCTCTTTTTGACGCCCGTTTTGTTGTCGCATTGGCCGTTCTGGAACTGTGATGTGCAGAGGCTTGCAGTACTGCTGTGGTCAATGCAACATGCTGAAGCGCACTTTCATTCAGCGTGCATGAGTCACACACACACACACACACACACACACACACACACACACACACACACACACACACACACACACACACACACACACACACACACACACACACACACACACACACACACACACACACACACACACACACACACACACACACACACACACACACACACACACACACACACGCAAATTAAGTTTGGTGTACTCAAGAAAGATTGTTCAAAACACTACTTGGTCAATAACCACACTCTAAAAAATGCTGGGTTGTTTCAACCCAATTTTGGGTCAAATACAGACAAACCCAAACCCAAACCCAATTTGGGGTCAAATATGGACAAACTCAAACGTTGGGTTAAAAATGTAATTTAAAAAATTTAACCCAACAGCTGTGTTTGTCCATATTTGACCCAAAATTGGGTTGAAACAACCCATAATTTTTTTAAGTGAATTTTGAACGTGCTAAATACTTCAAATAATTAATAAATGCAGATTTTTGAAAACCCCTCTGTCCATTCCTCATTATACTAATGAACCTAAAGATTTTGCTGCTTCTTTTTGTAACCTTTCAAATGAAAAAGCTAGTCAGTTTCTTCAATGAGCTCCAGTACCCTAGCTCCTTGCTAGTTGCTACACTTATAATAACTCACTTTGCTAATCAATCTTTCAATTATTTAAATATTATTATTTTCTCTTTTTTTTTCTCTTCCTTGCCCTTCGTGATTGTACACTCTAAAAAATGCTGGGCTGTTTCAACCCAGTTTTTGGGTCAAATATGGATAAACCCAGCCGTGGGGTTAAATTTGTTAATTAAATGTTTAACCCAACGTTTGGGTTTGTCCATATTTGACCCAAAATTGGGTTGAAACAAGTGTGATTTGAGTGCGATTTGTTACTTATTGTAATTTGCATATATGTTTGCCTTTTGAGAATTGTAAATTGTTAATACTGTTTATTCAATACCTATTTTGTATGTAAATTTGTTTTGTTTTTTCAATAAAAAAAAAAAAAAACATGTCAATTACTTTTTTGGCTGCACTGCAATTACATTGATGTGATAATGAGATATTTATAATGACTTCATATACAGTAGATTTTCTTTTTTGGCATGAGAAAATAAGATAGTGCCATTGAGCAGCAATATTGTTTTTTTGTTTTTTTTTAGCAAGAAAACCTTCTCAGCGCTGCAAAAAAGGACTTTCTTCCTCAGTATTTTTGTCTTATTTTTCAGTCCTAATCTCTAAACATTCGTAAATCAAGATAAATTTACTTGAGAAGCAAAATTAGTTTGGATATTATGTCTTGTTCTGAAAAACGTATCAAAATGAAGTGAGTTTGTGCTTAAAACAAGAACAAATATCTGCCAATAAGGTCAGAAAAATTATCTCGTTTTTTAATATTTGTTTATTTTTTCTGACCTTATTGGCAGATATTTGTTCTTGTTTTAAACACAAACTCACTTCATTTTGATCAACTGTTCAGAAAACGAAACTTAATATCTTAATATCAAATAAGTTTGTATGGAGGAAAGTTTGGAAATAGGAGAGAAATTTAAATAGAAGGAAAGGTCTTTCCTAAAAAATACCCTAGGAGAAATAAATTAAGTCCATATAAGAGTATAGTATACTAGTATAGAGTGTAGATCTATGACATGAATGCAAACAGCAGCTCCAGTCATTTGATGAGAAATGTTGGAGTTTATATTGAAATCTGAGTTTTCATCGCAGACTTTGGCAAGTTTGAGACAATGTTGCTTTTGCAAAAGTCAAAATATATAATACAAATGTTCTTATTGGCTGTGATTCACATCACGTATTACACATCACATATTAAAATTTTTTAATGTTATTTAAAAAAGTAATTTATTCGATGAAAAATACAGTAAAAACAGTAATATTGTGAAAATTTATTACAATTTCAACTAGCTGTAATCTGAATATTATTGTAAACTGTCATTTTCAGCATCATTACTCCAGTCTTCAGTGTCACATGATCCTTCAGAAATCAGTGTAATATGATGATTTGATGCTCAAGAAACATGGATGAATAGAAAGTTCAAAAGAGCAGCATTTATTAACATTATAAATGACTTTACTGTGATTTTTGGTCAATTTAATGCATCCTTGCTGAATAAAAGTTTTTTTTAATACTTCTTATTTCAGAATAAATTACAGAAACATTGTAATTTTGATATATTGCTCACATACTAACGAGGTGCAATTAAAATACAGTTAGAATTAAACAACAAATCCATGTTTGCAGCTGAGATGCTCATGTGGCGATGCTTGTTCAAATCGGGGCTACAAACACATTAATAAATGTATTAGATAAGATAATAACACTTTACTTAAAGATATTAATATTATATTAAGATATAAAGATATTCATAACGACATAATGCATTATGTCTTTTCATACACTCTAAAAAATGCTGGGTTGTTTCAACCCAATTTTGGGTAAAATATGGACAAACCCAGCCGTTGGGTTAAATTTTTACATTACATTTTTAACCCAATGTTTGGGTTTGTCCATATTTTACCCAAAATTGGGTTGAAGAACTTGAAACAATCCAGCATTTTTTAGAGTTTAAATAATTGTAACCAAAGTTAAAATGCATCATAATGTTCACAGATTCCTGTAACCTCTGAAATTGGTTGTTTTTCATGCATTGTTGTAATGCATAATACTTTCTAAAGGCATAAGGATAATATAATGTATTATAACGGTGCGGTTACAATTTTTCATATAGATCATACAATGCATTATACGATGCATTACAAGGCATAATTAATGCATTAAAAATACATTCATAAGGCATCATATATATATATATATAATATCAGTAATATTAAGCAAGTATATGTACTTACTATAGGGTTAGGGTATGATTAGGATTTAGTTGAGGGTTAGTTGCATGTAATTATGCATAATTTACTGTTGTTATTACTATGGTAAGTACATGTAACATATGTAACAAGGACACTGTAAAATAAAGTGTGACCGGGATAGCTTATGGGCAGGGTTAGGTTTAGGGGTAGGGAGGGATATGGTCAGGATAACATTTTCAGACCGAAATGTTGTTCCAGTACCAACAAAATATGTTGACCCAGGAACATGTTTACACCGTGTCCTAACTACACGTGTCGCGGCGTCTTTTCCATGTTAATCAGAGTTTTTGTCCTAACCAGCCGCGACGACTCTACTTTAGAAACGGTTTCTATTTTTCTGCGACGTCGCGCTGGAACAACAAACACAAAGTGTGGCAATGATAATCTCAGGCTCTGTTTATGTGCTTTATTTAATGTTAAAAGCGTGTCATGTGACTTTGAATATAATTTAGTGCTCCAGCTTTGAGCTGTAAAAGCAACAGTGGATAATTCACCTCAGATCTTGAAATTAAACAAATGGAAACAAGAACGTTCAAACTGTGAACAAACAAGTGTATTATTTGACAAAGATTGTTTTAGTAACTCAGTAGCCTATGTATATGAATAATGTTTAAATGGTGTAATATTTGTAAATTTGATTATGTAGCTACATATCCATTTTCTTGCGATTGCCGTCAAGATTACTCTCTGGTGCTGTGCACTCGCCGCGAGACTCCGCCCACACGCTGTTCTGATTGGCTGTGCACTCGCCGCGAGACTCCGCCCACATGCTGTTCTGATTGGCTGTGCACTCGCCGCGAGACTCCGCCCACACGCTGTTCTGATTGGCTGTGCACTCGCCGCGAGACTCCGCCCACACGCTGTTCTGATTGGCTGTGCACTCGCTGCGAGACTCCGCCCACATGCTGTTCTGATTGGCTGGGCACTCACCGCGAGACTCCGCCCACACGCTACTCTGATTGGCTGGGCACTCGCCGCGAGACTCCGCCCACACGCTGTTCTGATTGACTGTGCACTCACCGCGAGACTCCGCCCACACACTGCTCTGATTGGCTGTGCAGTTGGCCACGGAACGTTGGCTAAACGTCTGATGCATATGGTACACTTAACTGGAGTCATCTGATTGGTTGAATTTTATCGGATTTCCGGGGGGCGCGAGTGTCGCGTTTATTTTCGGTCCGCCGGGAAACAAAGCGCAGACGTGTGATTGCGGAAGAAAAACTGTTGTGTTTACATGAGTGACAATGAGCATTTATCAAGATCAGCTAAACGAAGGATTCTCAAAAGTATGCGAGGTTCACGGCATAGACTCTTTAAGAGATGTCCAGGAGTTTAGTTTGAGGCACTTCGTGGAGACTTGTTGCACGCCGGTCTGTTGTTGTGGGGACATTTCCACGCCCCGAAACGTGACGCTGAACGAAACGAACTGTAATTGGTTGTTTGACATGTCGGTCAAACGGCCTTATGGGCGGGCCTTGGCCAAAGAAAGCTGCTATGAATTCCAGACCTTCAGCCGTCAGTCTGAAGGTCTGGCTACGCGAGACTAAGTGTGGACAGACAAATTATTTGACGCTGGAATCTTATCGCATCGCGTCTGGTTAGGACACGGTGTTACTCTGCAAAACCCAGATGTGTGATATAAGACAGTAAGTTATGGGTGAGCTCACTCACATTCACACTCTGGTGGCCATTCTCACGCACGGGTTCACTGAAGGCAAAGGACCCGACCGCTCAGGCTGCACCATGTGAAAAAACACAGGAAAAACCGTCAGTGAACACAAAAGAGGCGTCAGATTGAGTGATAGTGATCGACAGGTGCGGTACCTGCTGGAGTCTGTACTCAGGAGGAGGTTTCAGGCGTCCTCTCAGCAGATTCTGAGGCTTCAGAGTCGATCGACAGACCACAACCTGAAGAGAGGAGAAACACACTTATAGGGGTCATCGGAGGCAAAATTCACTTTTATATGGTGTTTGCATATAAATGTGTCTTTGTGTGTGGACACAACCACCATACAATGAAAAAAAAATCCATTCACTCCTTTTTTTTTTAAACCCTCAAAAAGTGTAAACACTCTCAATAATCAAGCATGTGATGTCATATTGCTCATGCTCCGCCCACGACCGCTGAGTCCCGTATTAGCATATCTCCTGTATTAGCATATTTTCCGTAATAGCATCTTTCCAGTATTAGCATATTTCAACCCTCAGCCATTTGTATACTGTCCACCAAGGCATCACTTTACGTGTCTTGTGTCGACACCCCCCACACAGAAGAGGAGGGGGGGGGGGGGGTGAGCAGTTGCTCATTATCATTTAAAGAGACATGCACCAAAACGGGTCGCTGTGAAAAGGTGTTTTTGAGGAGGTAAAAAGGGTGTTGGTTTACACACCACTGTTTTTTGTTTTACACATTCTTCGAAGAACACTTCGCATCGGGGTCCTGATCAGCCTGTCGGGGTTGTATTCGCTATAACAACCGCCTCGCTCTACATTATCCCGCTTATTACATGGCTACCTACCAAATAAATCACAAATTTTACACAAAATATTGATTTAAAAAGGAGTTTATTGATTTAAAAACGATTGTATTGCTTCCGCTAAAGAACACCGTGTCCATGGCAACGCTCTGTTTTTCATGGCAGCGGTGTGTTATCAAGAAATAACAGGCCGCATTCTACATTAGAATTTAATCAAGCCATGTAATAAGTAAGGGTTAATGCCCGACGAGGTGTCCATTGTCAGGTTTTAATGGACGACGGCGAGGTGTGAACCGGCCGACGCGCAGCGGAGGACGATTGCCTCCGCCGAAGTCCATTAAAACCTGACAATGTCACAGTGTCTGGTGGTTCCCTGGGTTTAACATTAGAGGTCTCAGTTTTCACGGTGTCTAGGCATTTTCACTACATTTCCCATAATCCTGTCTGTCACTGATTGTTCATTTCCTTCAGCTGTTTCTCGTCACCTTGTTTGCACTTGTGTATATATACCCTGTCTGTTTCAGTGTTTGTCACGGAGTCCTTGTATATTGTCCCCACACTTCCGTTCCTGTTGTTCGTGTTTATCTTGTGTTCTTTGGATTGCCTGTTGATTTCGACCCTTGCCTGGACTGTTTGTGAGTACGGATTACCCTTATAATAAATACTGCAATTGGATCTTCTTGTCTTGTGTGTGTTCGTGACAGACAATCGACACCTCGGAGGGCATTAACCCGCTTATACCATGGTCACTTGCCAAATAAAACATTTTTAAAACATTAGTTTATATTTGAATTAGGCTAAATCTAGTTTTTACAAATAATAACTTGCCTGACGGTTTATTTAGCAACCGGAGATATTTATAGTCCGCTCAGCTTGTAGAACCCTTCAGGTTCAAAAATGCATTTTTTTTCAACTGCCTGTTGCTATGGTTACTCACAGCTGTTGTAGGCAGCGCATTTATTTATTCATTTTGAATGGTAAACAGGCAGTTTCACCAGAACTACTTTACTAGGTGTCCTCTATCACTTTTTAACGGACACCCTGCAGCCAATCAGAGTCGAGTATTCACCCAGACCATGGTATAATAGAATGTAACGTATTTTCTCTGGCTCGTTTTAAATGATTTTGTTCCGTTAATATGCTTGTTGTTGTCATCTGTTGATGTTAAGTTAAATTTGAGAAAAAAAAAAAAATGTAATGGTTAAAAGTATAGATTCATCATTGTTAAATAAAGAGATGTGAGATCAAAATTAATGCAGCCTATTGGTTGTGAGCACATAGTGCAACCTGGGAGAAACAAGGAAGCTGATTGGCCATTGAAACTGCACATGCCACACATAACCAGGTGTGTGTGATTACCAACAGGCAGAGAGATCTTTGTTAGCAGTGGATGTGCTTCTCCGACCCAAGTTGGTGGTTTTGGTGGTTATAAAGCCAAAGGAGAAAGATTGTTAATCAGCATTGTGACGATTGAGTTTGGAGTAAACCACATGCTGAGGTTGTTCAAAGACTGCTGGGAAAAGCCACAATGTGTTCATCAACTTTGAGATGCTACTGGTAGGACAAAGACTTTTTTTTTTTTTTATGACTACACATTTTGTGTATGTTTGGAAGTTGTTTGTTGATGCTAGCAATTTTAGCATCTAACTTTCTAACTGCATTAAGTGCTTCTCATTTTACATTGCTGTTAAGTTGCTATGTAAACTGTGAATATTTTAACAATGTTGTTTGTACTTTGTAGTGACTGATATATTTATGGTTTCTGTATAGGTTATTAAGCTAACCATCTGAAATAATCCTTGAAAACGAGTACAAGAAGATCCAAGTCATTGCTGAAAGATTTTCAATAAATTGCTTCGATGATGATTGATGAAGAATTCGATGTTTTGAGTTATTCCATGCACCCTCAAACTGATTGAAGCCTTTTTCAAGTTTGGGCAGACATTGAGGCAAAGAAACCCTGATAACTTGACAGTTGACGTGTTTGTACAAGCAGAATGTGGCGGTTGGTCGTGTGGTATTAGTCCCGCCCCTCCTCCACTGTGATTGGACGGTACGCTCATGGCGTTTTAAAAACGCGGCGTTCCCATTGAAAACAATTGAAAAAATACGTCAGCCGCATGAAAAAAATGCTTTGGTCGACACACAGCCTAAGAGAAGATGAAGAACAGCCTCAGTATCACACAAGAATGGGCTCGCTTACCTTCTCCACGGCTCGTGATACAGGATACCTGGGGCTTCGGTCTGCTGGGGAGAAGAGTCAGAACAGATTCATGCATTAGTTCAGATCCTATGAGATGCATTTGAAGCCACTGTAAAAATGCAACACACACTTAATAAACAATAACTGAAATGGTAACATTTCACAACAAGGTATCATTAGGTAAACTTAATGAATGCATTAACTAACAATGAGCAATACATTTGTTACAAATGGAACCTTATTGTAAA
>NC_136885.1:34468496-34528496 GCF_949152265.1 Phoxinus phoxinus | reverse complement strand
TCAGGCTCTGTTTATGTGCTTTATTTAATGTTAAAAGCGTGTCATGTGACTTTGAATATCATTTAGAGCTCCAGCTTTGTAGCTGTAAAAGCAACAATGGATAATTCCCCTCAGATCTTGAAATTAAACAAATGGAAACAAGAACGTTCAAACTGTGAAGAAACGAGTGTATTCTTTGACAAAGATTGTTTTAGTAACTCAGTCGCCTATGTATATGAATGATGTTTAAATGGTGTAATATTTGTGAATTTGATTATGTAGCTACTTATCCATTTTCTTGCGATTGCCGTCAAGATTACTCTCTGGTGCTGTGCACTCGCCGCGAGACTCCGCCCACACGCTGTTCTGATTGGCTGTGCACTCACCGTGATACTCCGCCCCCACACGCTGTTCTGATTGGCTGTGCACTCACCGTGATACTCCGCCCACACGCTGCTCTGATTGGCTGTGCACTCGCCGAGAGACTCCACCCACACGCTGCTCTGATTGGCTGTGCACTCGCCGAGAGACTCCACCCACACGCTGTTCTGATTGGCTGTGCACTCGCTGCGAGACTCCGCCCACATGCTGTTCTGATTGGCTCTGCACTCGCCGCGAGACTCCTCCCACACGCTGTTCTGATTGGCTGTGCACTCTACGCGAGACTACGCCCACACGGTGTTCTGATTGAATGTAAACAAAGATGTCAGACGATTTTGAAGTTTTTCGCCCTTCCTGACCTTTTTGAACCGGAGTACATAGACAAATAACTTGTCCCGTGACCTTTCCAACGTGATGACGTAATGCGTGGCGCATCTGGTACACGACGGGCATTTGTGGTTAAAAAGTATATATATATTTTTTATTTTAGGAAATGACCGATGGTTTCGCTGGATAAGACCCTTATTCCTCGACTGATCGTGTCGAGACTTTGAAGCTGCACTGAGACGGACATTTGAACGTTCTCTGAACATTGGGATAGACGATTGCCATTGAAGTCCATTCTGTGTAGAACAATCCTGGAATGTTTTCCTCAAAAAACCTTCATTTCTTTTCGACTGAAGAAAGAAAGACGTGGACATCTTGAATGACATCGGGGTGAGTAAATTATCAGAATTTGAAAGTGAACTAATCCTTTAAAGCGTATTTATTCAGTGTGTGATTCGTCACCTGGTCCAATCCGATGCTGCTCTGACGGTTCTCCTGCGGTTCTGCCGGCTTTAGGGATGATTCTGAAGTAGTAAGTGGATTCTGGGTCGATTCCTGAGACGGTTGTGTTTCTCGTCGAGGCCGGCATCAGTCGGATGGTGTGGAAGTCAGTCATGATGTTGCGTTTGGGTTGAGACGGGCTTGAGAGCTCTGGACCCTTCATCTGGATATCAAAACCTTTAAAAGTACAATGACACTTTTAATACGCAAGCTTCTTGTTAATTACTATTCAAATAAAGCTAGAATGGATGCAACCTGTGGTTATATGCATGTACCTGTAATGACAGAGGTGAGAGGAACATGCCACGCTACAGTTACTTCTGCTTGATCGTCACTCAGGAAAACACTTGAATTTGAGATCTGAGGGCCTTCAAAAAGATTGAAATTGCATGTTTTGAGAAGAATCACATCTATCAATATTTACTGTGGATGATCAGAATAAAATTCAAAGACATGCACTAGTGTTCAAAAGTTTGGGTGCATTTATTTGATGGAAAATACAGTAATTAAATACACTTAATTTTTGTCCTTGTTACACGTTACATTTTAAATTTAAATCAATATATTGTCTTATCTGAATGAGTATGCAGGATGAATTTCACATAGTTTTGGAGCAAATATTCTAGGCTACATGACACAATTTTCAAAAGTCTTGTGAAGAAATAATCAGTTTGGGTTTCATGACTTTATTTCAGTGACTTTTTTGTGTGTGTTATTTTCACAAACCACGCATAAATGTTATTATCTCAAATCTACTAAATTTGACATACATGCTGCTGACATATTATTGTAGCAGAGTTTGTGCTGAATACAGTGTAATAAGACTTTAGCCATGAAAATGTAACAAGTAACAGAAATAAGCACAAATGTTAGAGCATGTCAGAACACTTCCAGGACCCAGAGGGTTAACTTACTGTAGTAATAACAGTAAATTATGCATAATTACATGCAACTAACCCTCAACCAAACCCTAACCCTATAGTAAGTACGTTGTTAATTAATATTATTCAGACTTAATTATATAATTACACTGAAACAAGGGCACCTTACAAATCAAGTGTAATATTGTGAAATATTATTACAATTTAAAATAGTTTTTTTTTTAAATACATTTTAAAATGTAATTTATTCAAGTGATCAAAGCTGAAATTTCAGCATCATTACTTCAGTCTTCAGTGTCACATGATCCTTCAGAAATCAGTATAATATGATGATTTGATGCTCGATGAAAACAGTTCTTAATATTTTCGCGGAAACTATGATTTTTGATCAATTTAATGCATCCCTGCTTAATTTCTTAAAAATTTTAAATAAAATCTTCCTGGCCTCAAACTTCTGAATTGCATGTTCAAAATTTAGTTTCTGACTGATTCTATATTGGCCTAAAGTTCACAATGCATTTGCTCAAGTTTTTAAGTGGTATAGACATCTGAAAGCTCAAACAACCCATTATTAATGATAAATCCATACCGAGCAGCGTCGAGTCCGCGGTTGTGTTGCCGAGAGGGTTGATGGCAGTGCATGTGTAGGTGTCCAGGTCTGAAGAGGTGGCATTAAAATCGTGAATAAACAGCTGAGTTGTGTTTGCGCTGATCTGGTATTTGGACCCAGTTTGCAAGCGGTCTCCATTCTTGATCCAGCGCACAAGAGCTTCCGGTGTGGCTTCAGCAGAGCAGTGGATCACAACCGTCGTCCGCTCATCTTCACTCATGCTGGTTAAAATTACAGGCAGAAACCCCACAGGAGCACCTGCAACATCATTTCATGACTTACAGGCTTCGGTCCAATGCCTTACTGTTCTCTAAAGCTTCCTGGTTGAAATGAAACCTCAAACAAACAATTTGGAGCACTCGATATAAACTCAAACAATTTGAATATGGTGCAAAAGTTCCTTTATTTCAGTAATTAAACTTTAAATATGAAACTAATATATTATATAGACTCATTACATGCAGAGTGAGATATTTCAAGCCTTTATTTGTTATAATTTCGAAGATTATGGCTTACAGCTTATGAAAACCCCAAATTCAAAATTAAAATATTGTGAAAAGGTTTTCATAAGCTTGAAATATAAGTTGAATTACTGAAATAAATGAACTTTTGCACCATATTCTAATTTTTCGAGTTTCACCTGTGTATATATATATATATATATATAATATATACATACAAAGTAATATACAATATTTATTTATAATTTCTGCAGGTTTGGGCCTCCAAAGTGGATGAAGCAAGATAAATGTTAATTATTTAATTAATTCAAAATACAAATGTATTGAATTTTTTTTGTTAAATTTGCACAATTGTAACCCAATAAGTGTGTGCAATGTTTTTTTAATCTTATTAGGGTATTGTGTAGCTTAGTAACACACTTCAACAAAACTTGCCATTATTAAAACTGAATACATTTTTCTTTATTCAGTATTTTATGACACTACTACACTGTAAACAAATATTTTCATGATTTGTTATCACAACTTTTTATCTTTTGTCAAATCAACTTCGATAACTAATGTGTGAAGATAACACACTATTTTGAGTTTCTGTTTATTAAACCATTCTTCTTCATTGTATTAACTAAAATTTTTAATTACAACAAACTCAAAATTAAGGCAACAAGGTAACTTGCTTTTTTAAGTTAAACCAACATTATTTTACAGTGTATTGTACTATGCACTATTTTAATGACATGCAAAAGCGATCAATTATTAGGTTACATTTCAGTTCAGATGCTGCCTATGTATGCAGGACACAAAGTTTAATAGCAAGAGTAAAAGAGTGATTTCTGCAACTCAATTCATCATAACTAAATTTGCAATATAAATGATTTTGTTACAAATTAATTCTACTTCATATCTCTAGAATTCCCTTATAATATAAGAAGTTATGATGACTATTAGTTATTTATGAATAATATTCACCATCAAATAATTTCTAAAATACAAGAAAATTCCAAGTAGAGTTGATTTGATCTGCAACATAAGTGTAGATATGTGAGATTTAAGTGAGAAACAGAGCGTGACTTACGGGGAATAACACTGCATTGTGTCTGATTCAGAGGATGCTCAGCTTTACAGATGATTTCTTGTCCATGTAATCTCTGAGTGTCATTTATAGTGATGCTGTAATTGGCGTATCCACTGGCATTATGGCTCAGGCCGGGGAAAGACAGCTGTGCTTCTGGAGCGCCTCCTGGCCACAGACAGAGGAACTGCAGCAATGCTCCATTCACTGTCTGAACCGAACACGCCGGCCCGCCACTAGGAGCCTCTGCCAGGAGGAAAAGTAGAGTTAATAAGAGCATATTTGCATTGACTAACATATGAACAGGCTGGTTTTACTTTAAATGACTTGCCTAATAGACCTTAGTCAAGGTAGCGCCAGATAAAATTTTTGACAGGAATGGAAACGAGGCTGTAAGTCTATCCCTCTTACACGGGTCTTACTTTTTGTCATACCAGCCATAAATATATATATATATATATTTATTTTTTTTACCAGCCATTAAACATAGATCAATCCTTATTAAAGTTACAAAAGTTATTTAGTCAAGAGCAATAAGTGTTGTTATTTGTCTTTTGTTGTTTGATTAAAATTAAAGTCCCACTGAAGTGCCTTAACCCTCTGGGTTCGGCGTGATTTGCACAATTTTTTTCACATAGAAGCTGAATAGACTTAAAATACTCCGTCAGTTATGGTCATACAGACTTAATAAATATGAAAAAATAATCTGTGAGATGTCTACTTTTGTATGTGTCCACTTACAATCAAAACAAAACGTTGTGCTTTTGTAAAATAAAGAAATTAAACAGGGTGTGCTTTCTTGCAGCATTATTTAACGTTGGCGTAATTTCATCTGAAATAGGAAGACAGGGACGGGGCATATCGAGCAGCTCTTCCCTTTTTAAAAATAGCCAATAGCCTTTAGTTTATATCACAGCTTGGCCAGAGCTGTTGAACTCCGCAAAGTTGCATTTGACAGCCACAGTCTAATGCTGCGTTCACACCAAACGCGAATAGAGCGTCTAGGGCGAGTGATTTCAATGTTAAGTCAATGTAAATGAACCTCAATGTCTGGAGGTCCTGCGCACGCTAAACGCCGTTTAGCGTGGCGCGGGACGCCCGGGTTGAAAAATTTTAACTTTGGCGTTAATTCGCGGCGCGTTAACCAACCAGGAGCCTGCTTGCAGCTGTCACGTGGTGAAGTGACGTGATAAACGGGGGAAGGCCCGCTTTTCAGTTTATAATGTAATTTTAAATAAATATTATTACATACATTTCTGAATGAGATGAAGAAAAACTCACATAATTAAAGAAGTCGTTTGACCTACGTTATAACGAGTCATTAATGTATTTTAACTTATATGTTTCATATAATAGAACCGAATTATAGATTGTGAATTAAAAAAATTCTCATTTTCCAGCGGCAAACGTCAGGAGGACTAGCCGAGGTAAGGCTGTTCAGGCGGGTTACATGAGCGCTGAGCGCCCGGTGATCGCCTGGATCTCACAACTCCGAAAACGTAAGATCAAATTTTTAAAATAGGCGCTATCTTTATAAATAAACCATAGACTTAAGCTTTAAACAACTACATTCTCGACTGAACAACTCTTAAAACTACATTTCGTGACACAATAACAGTAGTATTTTTAAATTTTGCGGCCTTTCTTGCAAACACACCACCGCCTAGCACTTTCCCCTCCCACAAGAAGCGGATTTCACCTCGGACGCACGTCAATTTCACTTCAAACACTTGCTTTTTACGCGCGTCCATTTCGCTTTGGACACGCGAATGCATTCAAAATGTTCAAGCGTCAAACTAGACGCGATAGACGCGAATTTGCCGCTCTATTCGCGTTCGGTGTGAACGCAGCATTATACTGTTACATATGCATCTTATTTCTCAACTTTTTACGTTCAGTTAAGACATAACTGACTATGTTTACAAGGATACTTTCAAAGACAGGCATTTTAACAATTTTGTTTGAATATGTCTGTTCAAGTACAAGAAAAAGAGAGCTTAGCATTTTCTCGCTGTCAGAGACGCAAGTTCCCTTTCACGACTTTTTGAGCTTGAATATTTAAATTGGCAAGACTTAAAATTAAACTTTCGGTCGTTCACGTTTGTTCACGTCCATGTTCTCACAATTTTGCATTGGTAATTGACACCGTTTACTCGCCAACACTGATTTTTACTGGAATTTTGTTGATAAAAAGGTTTTTACAGAGAGGATTTTGGATCTCTTTTCATCACCCAATAAATAACCTAAAAAAAGTACTGTCAACAGCCAGAAAAAAAAAACACTTTCACAAAAAATGTATATAAATCAGACGAATGATATATGAACAAACTCTATTAAAACCCTTCAGAATATAGATATGAATAAAACTGTAAAGTCTGGTGCATGTAAGTGCAGCTGACGTGGAGATGAAAAAACTCACAGCCTTTAAAGATAAAGTTGTAAAATGTAATAAAATAAAAAATATGTTTTCTTGCCTGAAACACCGTCAGCAGAAAAAATATCAACCCATCCGAAGATAACATTTACATTCACAACATCCTAACATGCTAGTATTCCCATAGTATTTCCATATTTTGCCAACTCGTACCATATATAATTACAGTGAGGTTTCTCTGAAGTGTGGCCTTAGTTCTGGAGTTGACCATCACGCAAGTGTAAACGCCACTTTGACTCATCTTAAGATCGGCGAGATGGACTGTTCCAGATCCAGACGGTGCAATAGACTCGCCATTGAAAAACCACGATGTGGAGGGAGCCGGTTCACCCTCGGCCTGACAGGAGAGGAACAGAGACTCTCCCGAAACAAAGACCGCTTTTGTGGGACTGACCTTGAGAACTGGCTTATCTGGCCCATCTAAAAGGCAGCCAAAAAGGGGAACATAAGATGTAGGAAATGAAACGGGCTACTGTTGGGAAAGTAGAAGCATCTTAATGACATTCTGCCAAAGGTAACAAGATCCTAGAGTCCTAAACATTCCCATATACACTCACACAGCACTGTGATGTTCCTGTGAAGCGTCTCATTGCTGAACGGGTTGGTTAGTAATACACTGTAGCGACCCGCGTCACTCCTCCTGGGCTGGTTTATTGTGAGTTTCTTTCCAGCGATGGAATAATGAGATGCATTTTTTACCTGGAGCCCATTAAAAAACCACCTGACCTCTTTGGCCTCCCCTCGCATCGTGCTGTAAAACAAGGTGAACTTCGCTTCACCCTCAACGGCGTCATCCGAATCAGTGAGCAGGGATGTGTTCTTGATGATATCTATTGAGAAAGAGACTCATGGAAATTAATCACACTTACCAACTCCAACACTGTTTTTGCTGCTGAAAGTGCAAAGACACTTATTAAAGGGGAGGTATAATGCCCTTTTCACAAGATGTAAAATAAGTCTCTGATGTCCCCAGAGTGTGTGTGTGAAGGTTTAGCTCAAAATACCCCACAGATATTTTTATATAGCATGTTAAAGTTGCCAACATATCGGTATCAGCCAATAAATGTTCATTTTTAATGTTATTATAATCGGCGCCGGCCCAATAAGAAAATTTGGCCAATGTATTAAAGCCGATAAATAACGGATTATTTCCTTCAGATGAGCGCTGTTCGCCATGATGGTTTGAATCGCTTAAAATATGATTCTATTTTTTTTTGGGGGGGGAAGGAAAGTTGGCCATAGGATTGTGTTTCAAACTAGGCTACTGCACTTTTTTGTTTGATTTATGTTGAAGTGCTTGAGACATGGCTTTTAATGGTGAGAATTTTGTTTTGTAATCAGGCTTTCAAAAATTATCTAAAAATTTAGTTTTAAATTTATTGGCCACTGTTACATTCTATCGGCCAATGTTACATTCTATCGGCCACTGTTACATTCTATCGGCCAATGTTACATTCTATCGGCCACTGTTACATTCTATCGGCCACTGTTACATTCTATCGGCCACTGTTACATTCTATCGGCCACTGTTACATTCTATCGGCCACTGTTACATTCTATCGCCCACTGTTACATTCTATCGGCCACTGTTACATTCTATCGGCCACTGTTACATTCTATCGCCCACTGTTACATTCTATCGGCCACTGTTACATTCTATCGGCCACTGTTACATTCTATCGGCCACTGTTACATTCTATCGGCCACTGTTACATTCTATCGGCCACAGTTACATTCTATCGCCCACTGTTACATTCTATCGCCCACTGTTACATTCTATCGGCCACTGTTACATTCTATCGGCCACTGTTACATTCTATCGGCCACTGTTACATTCTATCGCCCACTGTTACATTCTATCGCCCACTGTTACATTCTATCGGCCACTGTTACATTCTATCGGCCACTGTTACATTCTATCGGCCACTGTTACATTCTATCGGCCACTGTTACATTCTATCGGCCACAGTTACATTCTATCGGCCACTGTTACATTCTATCGGCCACTGTTACATTCTATCGGCCACTGTTACATTCTATCGGCCACTGTTACATTCTATCGCCCACTGTTACATTCTATCGGCCAATGTTACATTCTATCGGCCACTGTTACATTCTATCGGCCACTGTTACATTCTATCGGCCACTGTTACATTCTATCGGCCACTGTTACATTCTATCGCCCACTGTTACATTCTATCGGCCACTGTTACATTCTATCGGCCACAGTTACATTCTATCGGCCACTGTTACATTCTATCGGCCACTGTTACATTCTATCGCCCACTGTTACATTCTATCGGCCACTGTTACATTCTATCGCCCACTGTTACATTCTATCGCCCACTGTTACATTCTATCGCCCACTGTTACATTCTATCGCCCACTGTTACATTCTATCGCCCACTGTTACATTCTATCGGCCACTGTTACATTCTATCGGCCACTGGCCACTGTTACATTCTATCGGCCACTGGCCACTGTTACATTCTATCGGCCACTGGCCACTGTTACATTCTATCGGCCACTGTTACATTCTATCGGCCACTGTTACATTCTATCGGCCAATGTTACATTCTATCGGCCAATGTTACATTTTAGATGCTGCAAATATTATTATGCATTTTAACTTTGGTTACAATTATTTATGAAAAGATATATAATACATTACATGAATGTTTTTTTTTAAATGGCATCTAAAGAACAAGGTGTATGTGAAAAATATAATTAAATGGTTGAAAATTAAATTTTTAACACTTATCCAAATAAAAAAAAAGCTACATCTATTTGACAAGACTGCAAGTAGCTACACGTTCAAACCAGTAGGTGTTGTTAATCCGTTATTGATCAATACAGCCAAATATAAACATCAATAACCATCTATCTTTAATTATAATATGTTACCACCACACACAGCCATATTCTCCATACTCACCGTAAACAAAGAGGTCAAATGTAGCGCTGACCTTTGCCTCCCCGATTTGAGTCATTTCCACAGTGTATGTACCATTATAACTAAGGGACACATTTCTGAAGGTGAGGGATCCGTCCTGTTCTGGTTTTAAAACGTCTAAATCAACACCTGAAAGCGAGCCGTCACCAATGGTCCATCTGGCGATCAGACGGTCTCCCATAAACCACATGACCTCAGGCCGAGAGACCCCAGCGTGAGACACACCGAGCGTCACATTGGTGCTCGCAAGAGCTTCAACCGATACGGGTCCCGTGGGGGAGATGCTCAGATAACATACGTTACCTATAGTATTAGGGGACAAAAAAAAGAGCAATAATTATTCTTGCAAAACTCTGCTTTATTTGCAAGCGTACAAGTAAAAACATCTCAGATTTTGCTTCTTCAATGTACAGATTAACCCTGAAATCTACAACATTAAATTACCTTAACCATTACATCCCAATGTGATTATTTATGTTATTCAAAAAGTGGGTAAATGTGTCAACAATGGTGAATTGGTACTTTTAAACAAAACCCAGATGTTAGATATACTACCTAAATAACTATATTAAGATTTGATTATATAGGCTACTAAGAGAAAGTGGCATTCATTAACAAAAATGAAGTAAATTGAAACATGAATTAAACAAAAATGTAAATTAACTTACATTTAATTGATCATTGGCTGACCTAATAGTGATCCTACTGATCAAGTTCACTAAGTTAGTGACTGACAACAGTTTTTTTTAGGACAAAAACTGCTAGAATTATAATACCACACCACAAGGACTTCATAAGGCTATGTAATTGTGCATGAAAATGTACGTAACCGTTTTTGTGTTGCAATCACTGAGATTATATCCCAGCAAACACAGAACGTTGGCACAACGTTTTAACAACATGGCCAAAAAGTTGTTGTGTTTGTTGACATTGTTGGTTGTTGACATTGAACCACCGTTCAGGGCCATTGCTTAAAGGGATAGTTCACCCAAAAATGAAAATTAGCCCATGATTTACTCACCCTGAAGCCATCCTTAGTGTATAACATTCTTCTGTCAGTCGAATACAATCAGAGTTATATTAAAAAAATGTCCAGGCTCATCCATAATGAGAGTGAATGGATGTATGGATGTGTCTTTTGGAAGTCCATCATTGGAAGTCCAGATTAAAGTGCTCCACGCGTCGTCGGGGGTTAATTAAGGCCTTCTGAAGTGAAGCGATGCGTTAGTGTAAGAAAAAGATCCATATTTACGGTAAACTCTAACTGTAAATAAACGGTCTGCCGGAAGCTAGTTATTTTAGTCGATAACGTTTTAAAAATGGATATTTTTTCTTGCAGAACGCATCGCTTCACTTCAGAAGTCCTTATTAAAATACATTTTGTTTATGTAGGCTATATGATATTTTCCAAGTAAAATTTGAATTTTAGTTAGGCCTATACTATCCATTTTCCAGTAGCCTACACCAGTATCACAATCCATGAACATGACCATTATGTCTTACAATTCTACATTAGTGTTGCCATAGTAGAAATGCAATGTGCCACAGACGTTTCCACAACGTAAATGTTTGATGGGTATTGATATCCTTTTTTTCCCTCAGTCTGAGTTATGTTAAAGACTGTCACTAATAAAATGAATAATAATATATTAATTTATAGGTATAAATGATGAGATTTGATTTTGACTTACCTGCAGTGAAAAACAAAAGAACACAAATCAAACTGAACAGCGTCTGCATGTCGACAAACTCAAACTAAAGCTGTAGGTCAGAGTTTTAATTTCGATAATCATGTTCCTTCGAAAAATGATGAATAGCTGTGAAGTCACTCACTCCACATCCCTGAGAAATTCCCAAACTCCTCCGTCCAGGTGAGATTTACCTGGAGAAATCGCTCCATCAGTCACACACACACACACACACACACACACACACACACACACACACACACACACACACACACACACACACACACACACACACGAAGTGAATGAGTGGGCGGGGCTTAGCGTCCTGCGTTTAAAGCGACAGTTCAACCCAAATTGTCATTTCAAATTTAAAGGGATAGTTCACTTTAAAATGAAAACTGAATGAAGACATCGGGTGATCTCTCACAGTTCTCTTCTTTATCCTGTGGTGTATGATTACTTTTCAAACCCATTCTGCACGCTTAGTTTAATAATCCATATATTCTGCATGGTGAGAACTTGGCATCTCAACAGTAGTGTTGCTCTTCAGAAATTGAACTAAAAAAATGACGTTAAAATTAAGGACGGGTTTATACTCTAGGAGTTGCTTGGCTCGTTACAAATCCAGAACCTCCATTGGATCCCACTCAAATTTCAGGATTTTTGTCTGGAGACTTTAGTCCACCGAAAGGATAATTTTGTATATCCGTATAGTCAGTTGTTCTCAATCTTTTTGGCTGCAAGGTCCCCCATTGTCCACAACATATTCAAAGACTTCATAACTTTTTCAGTTGTTTGTTTTACTAGAAAATGTTTTTTAAAAACAAATGCAGTCAACAATTCTATAAAATATTTTACAGCTAAGCACAGCTAGAAGTGTGTATATTCATAATGATTTAATTGCTTAACTTTTTTTACATTACATTTACACATTACATTTCTTTTTTTTTTAAAGAATTAGATTTTATTTTGTTTATTTTGGCTTATATATATCGGTACTATTATTACTATATAATAGTACATATATAAGCCAATATTTCTTATACATATTTTAGTGATATAGTATGTATAGGCCTGTATGTCAAATATGTATCAAAATGTCTATGTATGTAAAATATAGGCCTATATGTAAATAAGCTAAACAAAAAAAATAACAAATATATATATATACAATAAAAAAAATGTTTTGCTTGTAATTAGTGCATGTATTATTTTTATGGATAGTTAATCAACAATTCTGTTTTTCTTGACCTCATGTTGTTCTTCTAAACCTGTTATGTATGTTTCTTTCTTTCTTCTATGGAACACATAAGGTGTTATTATTATTAGTCATATTATTATTATTTATTAGGCAAAATAAGCCATTTTAGTATTATTTTTTTTGTATTGGGGTGGGGGCTGTCAGTCAGTCAATAACATTCTGCTGTACGTCTCTTTTGTTTTCCACGGAAGAAAGAAAATCGTAAGTTTGTACGACTTTAATTTAAAGGAACACTCCGACTTTTTGGGACTTTAGCCTATTCACCGTATTCCCCAGAGTTAGATAAGTCCATACATACCTTTTTCATCTCCGTGCGTGCTATAAGTCTGTTTGACGCACCCACCGCTAGCCTAGCTTAGCACAAAGACTGGATGTTAATGGTTGCAGCTAGCATACTAATCCAAATAAGTGACAAAATAACGCAAACATTTTCCTATTTACATGTTGTGATTTGTATAGTCACAGAGTGTACAAAAAACAAAGTCATATGAGACACAGACATATTTTAACCGTATAAATACTGGGAACTATATTCTCTGAAGGCGAAGCACTGCTACTTGGGCGGAGTGATAACCGCAGCACCTGAGACGCGCCGTGGTGAGGAGCAGAGAGAGTTCGTTCAGAGCGCGTCTCTCAGGTGCGCTGCGGTTATCACTCCGCCCTATATTCAGGGGATATAGTTCCCAGTATTTATACGGTTAAAATATGTCTGTGTCTCATGTGACTTTGTTTTTTGTACACTCTGTGACTATACAAATCACAACATGTAAATAGGAAAATGTTTGCGTTATTTTGTCACTTATTTGGATTAGTATGCTAGCTGCAACCATTTACATCCAGTCTTTGTGCTAAGCTAGGCTAGCGGTGGGTGCGTCAAACAGACTTATAGCACGCACGGAGATGAAAAAGGTATGTATGGACTTATCTAACTCTGGGGGATAAGTTGAATAGCCTAAAGTCCCAAAAAGTCGGAGTGTTCCTTTAAGAGTAGAAAAGCTAACACCTCATTTCAGACCCCAAAATGAATGAGACTTACAATAATGATATGCATATGAAAAAGACAACTTTTTATTGTCATCAAATGATACTGTACAATCAGGACTCATGTAGAGGCGCTTGTGGTAACGTGGTTTACTCTGTCTTCATGCTGAGAGACACTGTCTGGTTAAAAATGATGCTTAACTTTCAATTACATCGATAAACTAAGCCTCATTCAAAGTACACTAGTTTTTCATCACACAATAAATGACATGAGGCACAGACCGTTCTGATTTTGACTGAACATATCAATAAAAAATATATAATGGCTTATTAGTGCATTCAAAAGTGTTCCCTATATATTGATGTCCTGTTTCTAATAATGCACAGAAGAACTGGTGAGCCCTCACTGGGACGAATGGGCGTTGATGGATCAGTGTCTCTCAGCATTCACAAGAACTAAGAGTCAAAAACACAGTTAATATATAAACTACATGGGTCTGGTCTGGATTTGTGACAGGGTCGATGCAGACTTTACTGGCCTCAAAGTTTGATCAACAGCAGTTTGCTCCATCACCAGATATAAAAGACCTACAGAAAACAAAAAAGGACAACATATAACATGAATTACCAATTCATGAGTATTCAAACTACATGACATTTTTATTTTTGTTATTATGCGGCAGCCAAAAACGAGGCAATCTGCTTCCATGTTGAATAAAACCTTTTTCTAGACCTCGTGTTTTATTCCTTTAATCAGTGAATAAGGTTTCGTTTGTTAACATTAGTAGAACTAACAATGAAAAAGACTTCTAAAGCATATATTAGTTCATTTCAACATTAGCCAACACATTAATAAAATCAAAAGTTGTATCAGTTAATAGACCTGAGCTAACATGAACTAACAATGGGTATTTGTATTTGTATTAATACAGTAAATATTGTATAACAAAAGGTATTGCTCAGTTGTCGCATTAAGTAAGGAATAATTCACCCTGAGCTGTTGAATTATTAGAAAAAAAGGGGGTAAATTCGACCACGGTGTGAAGTTTCACGTTATAAGTGTGTGCATTATTTTCCTAATAATTAAACGGCCTGGAGTCATTCAGTTATTCTGCTAATATTACGATTATTTTTCCTTTTTTACTGACATTTGTCTGATTTTTCTTCTTAAAACGCTCGTCTCAAACTAATTTATTACGCATCTCATCCCAAGCCCCCATTGCTAATTCCAAAATGTCATTTTAGAGCTAGTAACGAAGGCTTGAGACATTAATATGCAGACGAATGCAGTTATTAGAGTGAGTGAGAGAGAGAGAGAGAGAGAGAGAGAGAGTGTGTGAGAGAGAGAGAGAGAGAGAGAGAGAGAGAGTGAGAGAGAGAGAGAGAGAGAGAGAGAGAGAGAGAGATTAAGTGTGTGTGTGTGTGTGAGAATTACCTTGAGTCTGCATGTCTCAGTGTTCAGCAGTAGCGTGTCTACTAATAGTGAAACTAAGTTTAAGTGCTTCAAAAACAACTGCCTCAATATTGAGAAATGTTGTTTAGTTTTGCTATTTTAGTCTATTTTAGATAGAATTAAAACGTCTATTTTATTGATAAAGTCGCACGGCAGTGCTGACAATTTTCTATGTGCGTGAATGTTTCGTTTATGTGCCTGTACTGTACAGGTGAAGCTCGAAAAACTAGAATATGGTGCAAAAGTTAATTTATTTCAGTAATTCCACTTAAAAGGTGACACTAATATATTATAGAGACTCATTACATGCAAAGTGAGATATTTCAAGCCTTTATTTGTTATAATTTTGATGATTATGGCTTACAGCTTATGAAAAATGGGGGAGAGAGCAGGAGAAAGAGAAAATGCTTTCCATAGATAATTAAATGTAATTACTTGGAAAAAATTTGTGTTTTTTATCCTATTGTTTACTATATTTATTTGCTTGGTCAGTGTCATTGTGGGTTTTGGTTCTTTTGCTGTGAAATAACTGAAATCATTTGGCGCAGTGATATGGAGCTGTCAAAACCTGCCTGGAACTACTTTAGGAACTACTTTAAATTACCGCTTCATTTATTTGTGCAAAACATTTTTGAGAAGCAAGTTAGTGAGTGTGATATTATATCCTTACCTTCAGTGTTAGTCTGCACTGCCCCTCCTGCATCTACTTCCTCTATATTCTTCCAGACTCTTTCAGTTTTCCTACCAGATCCTCCACGGTCTCCACTTTCACTCCGGCGAGTCTCTGCGCAGGTTCTTCCACATTGAGCACCTCCAACCGTGAGGTCACATCCACTCCCAGGTCTGCGGGCTTCACATTCGCAATCTTCTTTTTCTTCGCTTTCTACGGAGGCACAAAAAAAATAAAACTAATACATGCCAAGTTTTGCAGAATGTTTTCTTCCCAGCTTAAGTTTCCACTTATGTTGGTCATTTGAAAAATTACGTCTCGTCAATTTAATGTCATTCATTTCAATTGAAATGTGCTTTTCCCATCTACAAATCCTGAGGGAACCACTTAAAAATGCTAATTCTCAATAGAAAATTAGATTATGCTTGCATTAAATAGTATGGGGAAAAAATCTCTGTATCAGAGTCCTTGACAAATGTTGACAAGGCTGCATTTATACAATTAAAAAATAAAGTAAAAACAACAATATTGTGAAATATTAAAATATTAGCATATTAGAATGATTTCTGAAGGATCATGTGACTGAAAACTGGAGTAACGATTTGGAAAATTCAGCTTTGCTCACAGAAATAAACAATTTTTAAAAATATATTCACATAGAAAACAGAAACTTTAAATTGTAGTAATATTTCAGAATTTTACTGTATTTTTGATCAAGTAAATGCAGCCTTGTGAGTATAAGAGACTTCTTCCAAACACATTACACATGTTAATACTAAACTTTTAACCGGTAGTGTATACATTTACATATATGCATTTAGCAGACAGTTTTATCGATCCTGGTATTGCTAGAAAAAAAAGAGAAAAAAAACGGTAACGCTTTACAATAAGGTTAATTGGTTAATTAAATTAGTAAGCATGAACTAACAATGAACTGCACTTATACAGCATTTATTAATCTTCGTAATTTCAACATATACTAATACTTTATTAAAATCTTGTTAACATTAGTTAATGCACTGTGAACTAACATGAACAGCTTTATTTTGATTAACTAACATTAAAAAAGATTAACAAATACAGTAACACATTTATTGCTAATGGTAGTTCATGTTAGTAAATACATAAACTATTGAATCTTATTGTAAAGTGTTACCAAAAAAACTTGCACAGAGAAGCACAGTGTTGCATTACTGTACCATGATGTTGGGCAGTGTGGCGTATCTGGGAGTGTTGAGACGGAGGTCCGCGGTCACGACGGCTGGCATATTGATCATAACGGTCTCCAATCCACCATCAATTTCTCTCACCACCTTCAGCTTGCCTCCTTCGAAGGTCAACTCAGATGCAAACGTTCCCTAGAAAATGATAAAATAATTCAGGGGAATTCGGGAGAGGGGACACTCTCAGTCCAGAAAGAAATGTGACAGAACAGGCAGAGCAAATATCAATTTAGATTTAATTTGCACTGTAAGAGCTATTATGCTCTATTCATAATATGTTGTAGTTCCACTATTGGACACTGGGTGGAGTGTGGGTTTAATAAGTATATAATATGTGACCCTGGATCACAAAACCAGTCACATCGCACGGGTATATTTGTGGCAATAGCAAAGGGTCAAAAATGTTCTTTTATGCCAAAAATCATTAGGATATTAAGATCATGTTCCATGAAGATATTTTGTACATTTCCTACTGTAAATATATAAAACATGTTGTGGGATATTCTGCGCTCAGTGCGATGGTTGGGACTCAACTGGTCTAATTCTTCGGTTAGAAAGAACTGCAGCTACTCCAGAGTGAACGTGTCCATTCTAGATATTTATTAGGCCATACAATTGTAAGTTGTATACAGGTTTGCGTGGATATACATCAAAGTGGTTTCTGTGAGAGAACAAATTAAGAATGATAAATATAAATGATAATATGACATGACAGAATATACACAGATAATGCCTGTATAAGTATACATGGAGAAGTTAAAGTTGTATGAAGTAATCGCAAAGTAGAGCTTATTGAAATATATATACTCTAAATGCAGCTACATTAAAGGAGAACTCCGGTCAATTTTAACATTGAGCTCAATTTTTAGTAAATTTGGAGTGCTGTCAATACAGAGAACAACGACAAAAATCGGTGTTGCCTACACCGTGTTATCCTATTTTTAAAATGTACACCCTATTGACTTGAATGGGGCAAGTTTTAAACCTGCTTTTATCCTCTTAACATATTTGATGTGTCATTACAAGTGCCCAGCCATGTTGAGTGATTCCTTAAGAGTGAACACGAGTGAATCTGACTGCAGTAGATGTGAAAGATATGAATAAAAATTATGTTATATCAGCCAGCGCAAATACCTGTATTTAGTTCCTGTTTTCGGTGGAAGTCCAAAGTAGTCGATTGTCGAGTTCACGCGCATAGGTTTAGTTACTATGATCACGCGCGTGAACTCGACAATCGACTACTTTGGACTTCCACCGAAAACAGGAACTAAATACAGGTATGTGCGCTGGCTGATATACAGCCAGTCATATGGTAGGGTCACCCTACCGATAGGCCATTGTGCTCTGGGAAGTTGAAAGTCCATGAAACGAATGGCGGGTGTCATCCAGTACACGTAGTTATGAACGCACGGCAATACCACACAAATAAGAATTATTGATAAACAATGCCAGGATAACTCCGTGTACTGGATGCTGCCGACTGAACTTTTGCGCATACATCAGACAAGTCTGAACAAGTTCGACTCGCGCATGCGTGAGGCGGGTAATTTTGTACACATGTATTTTTGTGAGTGAATGCAGCACAATCGTGAACATAAATGCACAACTTTAAAGGAGATTTTCTCAATGTTTAGATTTTATTGTATCAGATTCCAGATTTTCAATAGTTGTATCTCGGCCAAATATTGTCCTCTCCTAACAAACCATACATCAGTATAAAGCTTATTTATTCAGCTTTCATGTGATGTATACATCTAAATTTCATAAAATTGACCCATGTGACTGGTTTTGTGGTCCAGGGTCACATACATGTAGCCAGAGAGCAAGTGCAGTCAGGTGTAAGTAATGAGGGAAACACATTGTTTTGACCGTGTCAGGATCATATGTGGACATGCAAACTTGTGGATTATAATGTGCTTCGAATGCGAAGTTTAATGCGCATCAAAACTGTGAAAAATAAAGGGATAATTGCAGTATTGGACTGGAAGCGTCTTGTTTGGATCTCACGCGTCAGAAACAATCCTACAACACCTCTAAAGTCGATCACACAGCGCGTTGATCCCGGGAAATTGCCAGAGTGCTTTCTGTGTGAACGCAAACACGTCCCGGGATTGATGCCGGGTCAGGGACCTAGTGACATTGCCGGGATCAGTCCCGGAACGCGCCCTGTGTGAGCAAAAGCCAGGATCAATGCCGTACGGAGTGTGACGTAGTGATGACGCACGTGCCATCGCGCGACTCTAGAAAGTTTGTGTTCGTCATCAACAAAGAAAGAATAAAAAAATGTCTGCAAACTGGACCGAAGCCGAGACCAGGAGCTCCTCACTATCCGCGCTGAAGCTGAGAGCGCTCGCCAGCTCTGTGGAGCGGTACGCGATGCGCTAGTGTACATGTTTTCAACGCGTACGTTACACGTCTCATCCTGACGTCACGTGTCTTTACGGGATCTTACCGGGATGTGTGTGAACGCACTCACAGATCCCGGAAAATCACTGGCAGTGTGAATGAACCAATATCAAACGATCCCGGGTCACATTATCCATGTATTTTCCGGAATCTCTGTGTGAAAGGGGCTTAAAGGAGAACTCCGGTCAATTTTAACATTGAGCTCAATTTTTTGTAAATTTGGAGTGCTGTCAATACAGAGAACAACGACAAAAATCGGTGTTGCCTACACCGTGTTATCCTATTTTTAAAATTTGCACCCTATTGACTTCAATGGGGCAAGTTTTAAACCTGCTTTTATCCTCTTAACATCCTTGATGTGTCATTACAAGTGCCCAGCCATGTTGAGTGATTCCTTCAGAGTGAACACGAGTGAATCTGACTGCAGGAGATGTGAAAGATATTAATAAAAATGATGTTATATCAGCCAGCGCACATACCTGTATTTAGTTCCTGTTTTCGGTCGAAGTCCAAAGTAGTCGATTGTCGAGTTCACGCGCGTGATCTAAGTAACTAAACCTATGCGCGTCAACTCGACAATCGACTACTTTGGACTTCGACCGAAAACAGGAACTAAATACAGGTCTGTGCGCTGGCTGATATAACATCATTTTTATTAATATCTTTCACATCTCCTGCAGTCAGATTCACTCGTGTTCACTCTGAAGGAATCACTCAACATGGCTGGGCACTTGTAATGACACATCAAGGATGTTAAGAGGATAAAAGCAGGTTTAAAACTTGCCCCATTGAAGTCAATAGGGTGCAAATTTTAAAAATAGGATAACACAGTGTAGGCAACACCGATTTTTGTCGTTGTTCTCTGTATTGACAGCACTCCAAATTTACTAAAAATTGAGCTCAATGTTAAAATTGACCGGAGTTCTCCTTTAAAGGGATAGTTCACTTTGAAATTAAATGTTGCTTACGATGTGGAATTGTTTAATTTGGACTCTGTGTGTGCTCTTTGAGACAATGACCATAGACCTGCATGATATGACTGTCAGACAAGAACGGTTTGACCTAAAAATATAAAAATGGAAACTACTGCGGAAAAAAAGACACCTACATCTTGGATGCACTTCAGGTAAGCTAAAACATACCAAAATTTAATTTCAAAGTGAACTATCCCTTTAAGTGTCGAGAAGGTTATTGTCGCTACATGTACATTTTCTGAAGAAAAATGCTCATGCAAAAATCACTACCCATGATGCTAGGGTCTTCAAATCCAGTCCATAGTAATAGTGATGCTTTCTTTATCAAACATGACTAAATATACAGATGGGAACAAACCTGCGGCCAGTCCAACAGCGCTGCCGTCATCTGTCCGGTTTGATTGCAGTCATCATCTATGGCCTAACAGAGGAAGATTACACAGTATCATGAAATCAACTGATGATGAATATTCAGTAATGTGTTAATACTGTACAATAATGAACCGTCAGCTACCTGTTTACCCAGAATAATCAGATCGGCTTCCTCTTTCTTAGCGAGAGCAGCCATTATCTTGGAGACCTGCAGGGGACCGAGCGTCTCGTAGTCTTTTCCAGACACCTCCACATGTATCCCGCGGTCCGCACCCATGGCCAGAGCCGTCCGGATCGTCTCCTGCAGCACAGATATTAATATAACGCACCCAGAAATGAAATGTGGTTTTATATTTTCTCCGCATGTAGTAAAGGAACACAAAACTCTTAAAGTCCCCCGTGGTCAATCATTTTATCCCTTAAAACTAATCTTTGATCATCAAAATGCCATGTTTAAATGTTTTTTCGTGTGACAAAAAAATCTTCATGCCTTAAAATAGTTTGAATGCAACTCGACACCCTTCCTTCATTTAGTATACGCGGTTCTATATGTAAATGAGCCCCGCCTCCACTCACTCACTCAGCTCAGAGATCCACTCGCTCAGCTTACTGAGGTAAACGCTGCACAATGGTGTTGCTCTTTACAACGTCGCACACATAGCGGTAATTAATATAATTCGCCTTTTGCTTTACTATGTTATCAAACAGCTAATAATGCTAATGATACACAAACCATGTTCATGCTCGCCATCTCAGTCTGCCTTCTAACAATCAGCACCCTTAGAAACGCTTTGAACAACTCAGAACGTCAGTGGAGAAAGGCATATAGTTTATCATAACATCTTAAAGCAACACTAAAGCACTTTTCCTCTGCGGTCGCCCTACAGGTTGGAAGTGGAATTGTCCATTATCGCTGTTGTAAATAATTTAGCCTACCGTCGCTCGCTGTTTATCCAGCACCGGCTTTGAAATGAACGATGTCGACAGACAAGGTAGAGTATGTTGCATGATTTCATGAAAGTATGATGTATTGCGACATCAGAAACTAAGAAAAACTAAATAATGACTATTGTACCGCTTGACGTAAAGCAAGTCAAATTTGTAGTTTTCTTAAGTCTCATTCGAACTACAGAAACAAGACCCGGTCTGGCAATCTTACAAAGCCATAATCAAGTGGATTGAACAAATAAAGGCTTGAAATATCTCATTTTGTATGTGTTGAGTCTATATAAGGACTGCACGAATAATCAAATTTTTATCACAATCACGATTTTGGCTTCCCATTATCAAATTTGCGTGATCGTGCGATATTCAAAACGCGTCATTCCGTTCATAGAACGCTCCGTATTACATTTTTTTTTTTTTGCAAAGCCAATCTAGCGCTCTGTAAACCACTGATCACTTGACTCCATGAGCCAATAATCAGAGTTGTTCCCTGCACAGCGCAGCTTAGTTTCTAGATGAAGACTGAGCCGCCAGACTGGATAAAAACGAATCGGACTGGGCGAGAGAGACCGAGTGTGTCTGCGCGCGAGCGATAGTGCACGAGAGACTTCAAATAACAATGACTCTGAATTTTATTCACCGACACCGGGATGTCGTCAGTGAAGTCATGGTACCACGAGAGCTGTGGAGATGATAATGGCTTCTGTGAGGAAGAAGGTTATGTCTGCAAAGACTGCCTTTGAAGAAAACTTGACATTGAAAAACTTAAAAAAAAAAAAAAACTTTTCCTTTAATCCTCCCTTGTTTGGCTTATGCTACTCTGAGCAATGCCTGAACTTTGTATTTTGAGCACTTATTGCGTTATTTTTGCCTCTTCACGATGACTCGTTTGCTGTAGTCCTCAGTTGTAAGTCGCTTTGGATAAAAGCGTCTGCTAAATGACTAAATGTAAATGTAAAAGGCAGCATAAGATCTAACTAGGCGATGTGACGGTATTGCTACAGGAAATGTTAAAGTGTTTTGTTTTGTTTTTTTGTCAAAGATATTATAATCTTAAACAAAATGTTTGCCATTATTTGACAAGCATACACGTACAAAAAAATGACTCATCTCGGGCAGACGGATAATTGGTTATAATAATTTTAACAGAAGATGATCTCTAGTCTATCCTTATATTAATTATAAATACAATGTATATAAAATATAAGGAGATGCACTGAATTTTGGTGAATAAGAGGACCTATTTTATTTTGATGCACATATTTGTACATTAGCAGGAAATGTAGCACAATATGGATGTGAAAGCATTTATAATTATGTGACAATAAAATTAGTTTTGGTTAAAATCAACAAATAATTGTGATAATTAATTGTGATCTCAATATTGATCAAAATAATCGTGATTATCATTTTGGCCATAATCGTGCAGTCCTAGTCTATATAATATAATAGTTTCACCTTTTAAGTTGAATTACTAAATTAAAATTTTTTTGCACGATATTCAAATTTTTCGAGTTTCACCCGCACATATATATCTCTTACCTGAACCTGCTGAGGACCACAGCTGACGGCCACGATCTCCTTCACAAGCTTCTTCTCCTTGAGTCTGACGGCCTCCTCCACGGCGATCTCACAGAAGGGGTTCATCGAGTGCTTGACGCCGTCTGTAACCACTCCTGTGTGGTCCGGCTTGACCCGGATCTGAGGCGCACAGAGACCGAGACACAGAGGCGTGATCAGACAGAACGTGAACAAAAGACTCAAAGCCTTCATATGACTTCTCATTCCAAGCTGAACTTTTATCTTGGTCAGCTCATCATTTATAACGACAATGCTGGATCAAGAAGGTGAGAACTGAACTGAGCTGGACGATACACGACATAGGCTATATAAATGAACTAAATTAATAACTCAAGTCATCATCATTTATATAGTGCTTTTAACAATGTAGATTGTTTCAAAGCGGCTTTACAGTAATAAACGGATAATTTAAGGTAACAGAGATTGTTTAGGCTTTATAGCGGTTCTTGAATAAAAATATTTTCCAGCTAAAGTTAGTTTGATTTATTCACTTCTGTTGCAACGATCATTAGTTATTAAATTAGAGGCCGCTAAGACGACACCGTTCTCTCTACACAGACTTTAAATGCGAACCTGTGAGAAACACTGATGGCGCTCACGTGCGCATTAATAATTAATTCTATAGTTATGCGCATTTAAATATATGTGCGCAGGTTTGTAATTCCCTACAAACCACTTGTATGGCCTTAAACATTTTTATACAGAATTTTATCACTTCGGGGTAGATATGCGAAACTGAAATTATCCCGACAGCGCTTTATCTGTAGAGTGGTAAAGGGATCCTTCACAGGGGAGAGTAGAGCTGGGCGATAAAACAATAATGATAGTTATCGCGATATAATTTTTCTCGATAAAACGATATCAAGAGTTCGCTAAATGTTCGATAATGTTTTTTACAACAAAAATGGAACATCACTGAACTTACTTAAAGGGATAGTTCACTTTAAAATTAAACTTTGGTATGTTTTATCTTACCTGGAGTGCATCCAAGATGTAGGTGTCTTTGTCTCCGCAGTAGTTTCCATTTTTATATTTTTAGGTCAACCCGTTCTTGTCTGTCAGTCATATAATGCAGGTATTTAGGTACTGTCTCTAATAGCATGCAGAGAAGTCCAAATAAAAAAATTCCCCATGGTAAGTGCACATTGATGGCCTAAGACACGAAACAAGCGGTTTGTGTGATAAAACCAACAGTATTTATATAGTTTTTATCTCTTTTACACAACCACGTCCATCTGATCCGTTTACACCGGATTTCTTCCCCGGAAACTAATCTAACCGCCTTCGATTGGACGTTGCATTTTTAAACTCAGCAGAAACGCGTGTGATTGGCTGTACGGCTCAACGTATGCCTTTGATTGGCCTGAACAATGAAGCGAGTCGTGTGTCAAGATAGAAGGCTTACAAATTGGGAATAAGTGAAAACTCAACACTCCCGGATGAGTTCGCGCGAGCTTAGGCCATCAATGTGCACTTACGATGGGGACTTTTTTAATTTGGACTTTTCACTGCATGTTTTTGGAGACAGTACCTATATACTAAAAATATCAAAATTGAAACTACTGCGGAGACAAAGACACCTACATCTTGGATGCACTTCAGGTAAGCTAAAACATACCAACATTTCAAAGTGAACTATCCCTTTAAGCTGGACTGTGTGGGAATATTTTCTCCTGGGAACAAACTTTGCTGCATTATTTTCCTGTTATCTCTGTAAAGCTGCTTTGAAACTATCTGTATTGTGTAAAGCGCTATATAAATAACTGTGACTTGACTTTTGCAAGGCTTAACTGGAGGATGTCCAAAACATTCACACTCAGAGGCGACATGTTTGACCTCAGATGACCTGTGCACACATACTATTACAAGAGTGGCATGAAGGACACAGAGACTCTGATACAACAGTTTCACAATCAGACAACACACACTGATCGGTCTGTAACTCAAGCAGTGTTGAGGACACATACTTTCAGATCAATATCCCTATATAAAGTGTATTGGATCATAACCGACCGAGTCAGATCAGAGGTTTCATGATCACAAATTACACGTTTACATTGAACATCCAGCTCTAGCTCATTGGAATCTGATTTGAAAAGATCACAATAACCCAGATTTGGATATTTGTCAATGTATCGGTAACAAGCCTGATCAATATGATCTGACAAATCAATAAATCACAGCATAGCAACTCATTTGTAATCTGATTTCTTGATAAAGGCCAAAACAGAAGGTCAAAAGAACAAAGATTACAGGGACAATCTGAAAATGAGTGTTCAGAGATCACACACGCTCGTTCGCTTTTAGATTGTCAAAATGCAACGCGATTAATTCTTATAGAAAATCACAGATGCTTTGAAACACTTTAACTGCAACTATGTACGATATTTTTGTTTAATTGGCTTTTTTTATTTACTTAATGGATTATTAATTAATCCATTTACACAAATTATCAAATAATGAGTAAAAAAATATAGATGTTAACAGCTGATATTTCATTCACACTGGAAATGGAAAATCAAATACGGTTGATTTTCTATTAAACAAAATGTTGCTAATTGAGTGATCAACAAAATAAGTTTGCTTGTTGTGTAATAATTGTTTTGTTTTTTGAAAATCAGCTCATCTCAACCATGACATTTAATCATTTTAACTGGTTTTATTGTCAGTGATCTTATAATATTTTTGAATACATTTTCATATAAATTCTGTTTCTTTTTTATACTACACACTGACCTTAAATAAAGATGATGAACACATAAGTCTGGTTAAGTCTAAAAACTTCCTTCTTCCCCTATATTTTAAACAAATGTAACTATACAAATAACTTTAGATAAAAGTATCTGATAAGTGATGCCATTTTCTCACATATTAAATATAAAACTCAGCATGTGCATATATAAAATTGCCTAAATGCAATTACATATATAGAATGTAAAATATGTCCAGTAATTGGTGACCCGTATGTTTTAACAAGGGACATTAATAATATACACGTTAACATACAATTATTACATTTGAAAACCTTTGTTTTTAGGAATTCCTGCAATGTCATATTAAAAGATCACATCGTATTTAATTGTTTGACATTTTCATATGTAGTATTATTATTAGTGCTGTCAAATTGAGTTTGTGTTTATATTATATATATATATATATATATATATATATATATATATATATATATATATATATATATATATATATATATATATATATACACACACACGATCAATTTATTAAAGTTAGATACATTATAACACTTTTACACCATTATATATATATAATCGCATTTAACATAAAAGTTTGTGTTTTTTAAACATTTATTTAATAAACACAAACTTTTATATGAAATGCGATTAATCGATTCGACAGTACTAACGTTAATTATTATGTTACGTAACGTGCATGTTTATGAAACTACAGCTGGACAGTTGTTTACAGTACAATATAGTTTTAATATTTACAGTAGAATATAGTATTAGTATGATCCCACAGCCTTAAGTGTAAGGAGTTTCGTTAGATATTAATTAACACAGCAATTTTAATAACGCTGACCTTCATCAAACAACCTAGTTTATAGAGCTATCCTCATTCAACAGAGCAGCTGGCCTACACTCAACTCTTTTCCATGCCATAAACTGTCCAAAGCAGGACAACACCGTGTTTATTCATAATTAAAGGCATTAGCGTGTGTTTTATCTGATGTGTACCTTGACAGCATAATCAATGACCCGTTTAACTCCGACCAGAACTCGGGCGCTCATCGTGGACCTTCCTCTGTTCGACGCCGGGCATCGGTGAAGAACTTTCAGCAGAAGGATCTAGCCGGAGCGCTAGTGGTGTGACACCATTAGGGGCGGGGTTTAGCGAACGCCCGTTCTGTGAGCCAATAGAACTGCTCAGATCAGGGAGCTGTCAATCAAAAGCTGAGCTGTGGCCAATCAGTAACTTTGGGTGCTCTTGCACTCGAGCTGCTAAAACGGACTTAAAAATTGGTTCCTTTCATAAGTAGGTTAAAGGTCGTGTGACTGACTGTTGTAACTAAACTCTCCAAAGCCTATGTAGACCTCACTCAATATTAAACGAAATTATTACAATAAGTGGTGAGAAAAACGGAGCTTTCTAAGAATTAGAAACTAAATATATTGGCAAAATGATTCACTGAAGCTCACGAAAGGAGGACATCTGGTGGTCACAATGAAAAACTTCAGTCAAAATTAACCAGTGCACTTATTTTTTTTATGTAAAACAAAGAGCTTGAATTTTTGTGTAATAATATTTTGATTGTAGGTAAGTTACACAAGTAACACAAATATAGATTTCTTAATGTTGCTCCGAGTTTTGTTCATATATGTGTCGTGTGTATACATTGGAACAATTTAACATTTAGAAACATTACTATTTTTATTGTTTTTGAAAAAAGTCTCTTCAGCTCATCAAGCCTGCATTTGTTTGATCAAAAATACAGAGAAAATAGTAATTTAAAAAAATTATGATTACAATGTAAAATAGCTGTTTTATATGTAAATATATAGTAAAGTGTAATTTATTCCTGTGATCAAAGCTGAATTTTCAGCATCATTACTCCAAGTCTTCAGTGTCACATGATACTTCAGAAATCAGTATAATATGATGATTTATTATCAATGTTGGAAACAATTGTGCTGCTTAATATTTTTTTAATAACCTGTGATAGTCTTTTTTTAGGATTCTTTGATTAATAACAAGCAAAAACAAAGAAAACAAAACAGAATTTATTTAGGATACTGTTCCTAAGTTTGAGGTCAGTCATTTTTTTCTTACTTTTTTATTAAAAGAAACTAATACTTTTATTAAGCAAAGATGTCTTAAAAAGATAAAAAAGGATAGTACTTTTTAATTGATGAATCCTGAAAAAGTATTACAGCTTCCAAAAAAATATTATGTATTTTTATATATTATTGTATTAATATTTGTGTATGTTTTAATATTTAATTTTTAATGCTTATATATATATTAAACGTTTACACTTATATATATTTAAATATAATATCTTATTTCCACACTCCAGTTGGTGGCAGTACTGCTGCCATGAAGCCTCAGAAGAAGAAGCAGAATCTCACATGACTGAGTGTTTGTTCCCGTGATCATGATCTCTGTGTGTGTGTGTGTGTGTGTGTGTGTGTGAGAGAGAGTCAGAGCACTGATGGACCAGCTGCAGCTCAACACACACTCTTCACACAGGTAATGCATCACAGCTCAGATTCTCACAGAGAGCCACTGTATCACAGATGGGCCATGCATACAGGAATGCACTGTGTGTGAAGACAATGACTGAAGAAAATATATTTTAATAATGCAATTTGATGCATTGTGCATCCTCTGGAGATTCAACACTTGTACTGCTGGTCCTCAGAATTGTTTTGTATTTTATATATAGAGACCAACAACTTCTGAGAAGTTAAACTATGTGAAAAAAGTAAAAAACTTTTATGCGTCACAGGAACAAGTTTATCTGCAGTCACACAAATCAAGAAAAGAAGGTTGTACAAATAGCTGAAGGTATGTCTGTTATTAAGTTGTGTTGGTCACATGACATTTGTTCCATGATGCATGCTTTATTTGTTACGGTTCTCTTGTTTCCTGATGTTATACTTAATTCCCAAGATTTGCTTTAGTTCTGGGTTTTTGGTGAGTTTAGCATTATTATTCCAGCATGCATGATGTGCTATAATTTATCTTGAACACTTTGTTTAGTATATTCTGTATTATACATGCATTATATTTCAAGTTAATCGAGACTTTTAGATGACTTATAAGTACTATTAATTATAAAATATAAACTCAAATGATTTTGATGCCGATGAATTTGATTAAATCCACATGTCTCATGAGTGCAGGTTTGGCAGTCGCCGGGGATCCTCGTCCTTTAGCTCGTGTGGATGGAGACGTTCACTATCAGCTTCACACAGACAATCCTGGAGGACAGGTGAGTGTCCCATCATCAGAGATACATCCTTTATTAGACTCAAGCTTAAACCGATGTCAATGCCAAAGCCTTTGAATATCTGTCTGATATACTTGCATGTTTTTTGTCATTTTTTGTCTCTCTTAATGGGAACCTTATAAACTCGGCCAAGTATCTGTGTGGTTTTACCTCGAAATGCCTGAAAAAATATATTTCAGAAATGAAGGATGAGTTATTTGTTAAATTATTTTTTCATTAATTTTAATGCAAAAATAAAAACAGGGTGGGGTATTAAAATTTTATAGTTATACATTATGGTAGTATTTAATTAATGCTTATTAACAATATAAAAAATACTGTATAAAATACTGAAACTTTCCCCCTCTTATATAATAAGAACAACCACTGAGAATAATGAGAATTTAGAGTAAAAATGTACGAAAATAGCTTATTTTATTTTTCATTGCCAAGTACCGGTCTGGTTTTACATCAAAATGCCTCAAAATTATATTTCAGAGAATGACGGATTACATTTTTTTTGTATTACTTTAATGCAAAAAGGGTGGATTTTATTAAAATTGTATATGGTAGTATTTAATCTATGCTGATTAAACAATATTAAAAAATACTGAATAAAAAACATTGTATTAAAGTATTTTTCCCGCATCTAATATAATGAGATCAACCACTGAAAATAATAGTAAATAATTTTATAATGAGAATTTAGGGTAAAATGTACATAAATGGCCATTGAGAATAGCTTTATTTTATTTATGAATGTCGTTTTCTTGAGGTTCACCTATTTGCACCGGCCGTCATGTGATTCTAATCTCTCACTGGGATTGGCACTGGGCCTGTGTCACATGTCAGTCAGAAGGCGGGTCACATGACAGATGATTGGGGGGGGGCTGTTAAGGGGCATTTACAAATGTGTATTCTTTCAGTGAACAACTGTGTCGTGTTAGACCTTTAAATTAGATCATGCACAGCTCTCTGCATGGACTGGAGGGATGATTATTAAATGGATGAATGGAGAATTCAGCCAGGAGACGCTGGAAACTTTTCCATGAACACTTTATAGTTAATCATGACATTTTCCCTGCATTTTAGGCCGTCAAAAAGCAGCAGAGTCTCTCGTTTTGGATGTCGAGGCGTTGCGATACCTTATATCAGCTAAAGTATTATTTAAAGTCCCCCTGTGGTGAAAATCCAGCTTTTAATGTTGTTTATGTGGTGTTTTTAATCTGCTTTAAGACAAACCATGTGTACATTCATAAGTCGACAGCATTGCTGAGTATTTTCTGCTTAAAACTGCAGTGAACCAAAGACAGTCTCAAAAACACGGTTTGAAATCGCTGGTGTTTCTGACGTCAGACACTACCTTGTAACCAATCAGCTTCTGTCTCTGTCCTCCTCAGGTGACATACCGGGTGATTCCTGTCTCCGATCAAACACTGGAGAGTAGAAGTGAAGTCGGAGAGCCGGTTAATATCACTGGATCCCTGCAGGTACACCTGTATGAAATCAACACGTTTTTATTTATTTATTATTATTTTTTTATTGCAAGTTAACAAAACATAATAGCTTATACAAGGTAAGAGATCAATGACATACACTTACAGAAGAGAGAAAGACATAAACAGAACACAAAAAAAGAAAACGGCTAAATATACTGTAAACCCGGATAAGTTGGCAGAACTCAAAACATGTAAGGCAATCAATTGCCTCAAAATTTTTAAGTTCCGGAAATCAAAGTTTAAGTAAGCAGAACTAGCAGATTTTTATTTTGTACTTAAACATTTCAAGTTAAGAACAATTAAAACATATGAGTACACCAATTCATACAATTAACTTAAAACTTTCATCAATGTGAACAATTTAATTGGTATAAACTTAGTTAGCTTTAACAAGCTAATCCGCTAACATACTAATTTGCTAACATATTAGCAATAGTATGTTATACAGAAGCACTTACTGTATGAGTGCAACAATATAAAGGTATTATTTGCTCTCAAATTAAGCTCATGCTCCACTCGTCACCATGATGGTAACTATCCTAAAACCAACATTAACAGAAATTCTTCCAAATTAGCATAACAAAACATGAATCACTACTAAATCTCCCACTTAACATTAGTCTGGCACAAAAAAACACATTATATTACACTTAATTTTAACATTTACTCTTTCTTTCGAGTGCCATCGGCAAAGCATGCTGGGAAATAGACATCCCAGCCGGTTCAGTTAAACTTTAGTTCGTCTAAATTAAAATAAATAATTTCATAAAACTCAAAACAATGAAACAGTTCAGCTTACCTAAGTGACCAGTTTACTTAAAATATATCAGTTCTGTGAACTTGAAAGAAAAAGAAAGTGCTAAATACTGATAAAAGTTAATTTGACTGAACTAATTAGTTTAATTTAAGTTTGTCCAATTCAAACCAATTAAGTAATATCGTGCAAAAGTAATTTAACTTAAAAGGTGAAACTAATATATTATATAGACTCATTACATGCACAGTGAGATATTTCAAGCCTTTATTTGTTATAATTTTGAAAACCTTTTCATAATATTCTAATTTTGAGTTTGGTGTTTTCATAAGCTGTACGCCATAATCATCAAAATTATAACAAATAAAGGCTTGACATATCTCACTTTGCATGTAATGAGTCTATATAATATATTAGTTTCACCTTTTAAGTTAAATGACTAAAATAAATGAACTTTTGCACAATATTCAAATTTTTCGAGTTTCATCTGTATCCGATATGATGTATGCAGGTACATTGGTAAGTTTAAGCAATGGGATATTTTAGTGATATAGATAGAGGCAATTTGAGACAGTCATTGTACTAGTAATAGAGTTGTAGTAAAAGTAGTATTCAAACTACTACTACTAATAATAATAATAACAATAATAATAGTAGTAGTATTAACACATTTGTACTTCATTATGGCTCAACATGAGTCTTATTCAACACAGCAGAGCATCGTGACAGCATGTCAGAGCAGAAGATGAATCTTACACAAACTCAGCTATAACCAAATAGCCAGATGTTCAAGTTCATGCGTTGTTTTCTCCCAGACAGTAATTGAAGACTCTTTCAGTAATGGAGGCAGTCCTGCTGGGGAAGGTGACGCACGATGTGTGTATTTCCCAGCATCATCGGTGAGCGAGGGAACAGCAGCCGAAAACACATTCACACAAACCACAGGTACGGACAAGTTTGAGATCTGACGTCTCACACACGCACAGAATCACAACACACACGCTTCAATAGATCGAGCAGCTGATCAGTCATTTCAGTTTATTGCAGTTCTCGAAAATAAAACATGGAAAGTGGAGGAATGGTCCTATCTATTAAAGTGTAACTGTCGCCAAAATTTAACCTAGGCTCTTTTTGTTAATCTACCCGAGTACACTTTCGTGTAAAATCATAATTAGAATGGAAACGCCACTTTTAAGATTGACCGTATTTTCGTTTTAGCTCAAAATGCCGTTTGAATGGGAGTGCATGGGGCACTTCTATGATAGCATCAAAATCGCTATTTTAAAAACACTGGCGGCTCGACACAACATGAGACTGTGCTGGAAGTGTCACCAGCGGCTCTACACATGAACTCCAGCATTGACTACACTGTTTGTGAACACACAGTTTACTAAAAAGAAAGGTTTTGTACGACTCACTTTATCAGTTAGTGTTTCCGGTGGCTGAAATTTTGTCAGTCAAAACAAGTAGTCGATCTCTGAATGCAACTCCATATGTGAATGTCATTAACTTGTAATTCCAATGAAAAGCATGATAACTTAGACACTTATAATTTATGTGGAAACAAGCTTTAGGAGATTTCCATCTTTACTCTCATCATGTAACGTTGCATTCGGAGCTTCGCTTCACTCCGCTACGCTTCGCGTCGTGACCGCATTAGACGTATCTTTTTCGGCAGCACTTGATCGAGTAATACTAACACTTTCTCCTCTATTCTATCAAAAAAAAAAAAAACCTACGTTAGATTGAACTGCGAAGGGTCATAGCACTTACATACGGTTGTCCTACTGCTAGTTTAATTGCTTCTATTGTTCTCATCTGTAAGTCGCTTTGGATAAAAGCGTCTGCTAAATGAATAAATGTAAATGTAAATGTTACCACCTCGGGTGTGCATTATTTTTCTAATAATTCAACGGCCTGCCGTCAATTAATCCTTACATATATATATATATAATTTTATAATAAAATTATTTATGTATATATGTACAGTATATAAATAATATTGTAGTGATTCTGTTCACCCCTTTGGTTGTGAACTACAGACTCTGCATAATCATACAATAAATCTCTTATCAGAATAAACACGAGTTCAGTCAGTGGCAGTAAATGTGATCAACATCTGTCGTCTCTCTGGTTTAGGTCAGCTGTACGTGATGATGACTCCTTCAGATGCTCTGCGTTCGGCCTCTCAGCGGACTATAGCTCCACGCACACATACACACACTGTGTAAGTACCAAAAACGGCACAAAACTGGGGTTATGTTTTTAATAGGGCTGGGCAATGATTAATCGCATCCAAAATAAAAGTTTGTGTTTACGTAATATATGTGTGTGTACTGTGTATAATTACTTTGTATATAAATACACACATATTCATGTATATCTTTATTATTTTAATTTATTCTATGCACTTTGTTTGAATTACCATTGTGTATGAAATGTGCATCTACGTATATACTGTATAAATGTTAATACTAGGGCTGTCAAAAGATTAATCGCGATTAATCGTATCCAAAATAAAAGTTTGTGTTTACATAATATATGTGTGTGTACTGTGTATAATTATTTATATATATATAAAAACACACACAATAATGTATATATTTAAGAAAAATTGGTTATATTTATATATAAAATATTTATATATAATATAAATTATATAAATGTATATACAGTATATAAATGCAATTATTCCTTAAATATATACATGAATGTGTGTGTATTTATACATAATAATTCTACACAGTATACACACATATATTATGTAAACACAAACTTTTATTTTGGATGTGAATAATCACGATTAATCTTTTGACAGCCCTAGTTAATACATAATTTATAATATATACATATTTTATATATAAATACATTTTACTTAAATATATACATGCATGTATGTGTATTTATATATACCGGTGCAAAATAATTATACACAGTACACACATATTATGTAAACACAAATCTTTATTTTGGATGCGATTAATCGCGATTAATCGTTACCCAGCCCTAGTTTTTAAGCCTATTTTTAAGATATCTGTATCTTAGTGTTACTTTACCACAGAAGATCGTCCTTCAGTCTACAAAAATCGTGCATTTACAGCCTACTGACAGCAAGCCACAGGTGTTGTCCATTAAAGCGTAACCCGTAACATTCATTAGTATTGAATGAGGCACACTAAAGGTGCGTTCACACTACAAGCGACAAAGCGACACGATACCATTCATTTCAATGGGGAGTGGGCGATTTCCGGCAACACGCGCGACAGCGACCGGATGGGCCGTGTCTGGCGACGCAAAAAAGTTGAGATCTGTTTAACTTTATGCAAATGAAGAGCGACTTTTGGGAGCGACAACCAATAGGAGTGAAGTCAGTGGAGCGCGTGATCCGTCTCTCTTCAGTGCCGAGTCTGACCGAGGCAAGTTGAACGAGAAGCTCATTTTAGCAGTCAGAAACTGTCATATAATTTATGAAATATCTCCGTGTGCATACAGTGGTATTCGCCGTGCTGACTCCGAGCCTGAATGGTTTCGTGAGCCCAGATAGACCGGTATTTACCCGTTTGCTGCAGTTAAATAGCCGTGATGGCAAAGAGCACTCGCTGTTTCTCGTTCATCTTTAATATTATGCATTATATGTACCGATTCCATTTATATTTAGTCTAGACTTTTCCTTCCAAAATATTTGTTTGTAGCAGCAGCATAAAAACGGATGCGTTGTCTACAACTTGGAGTAACATCCGTGAATGTCACTCACAAATATTACTAGGCAACCAGTAGCGGTTACGCCCACTAGCGTCCTAACCGCCAGCGACCTGCAGCGACAAAGTCACTTGTAGTGTGAACGCACCTTTACAGGTCAAATAATACCACGTCAGGGGTCTGTCTTTTGAATTTGGGATGGGTTTATCCAGGGAGTGATTGTCTGCAGGCTCTGTTTTGCAGTTTTGCATGTGCCTTGCTCTCCATTTAACCTTGGGATCCCGCTCCATATGAAAACAGGGCTGTTTGTCACGATTCTGGTTTTTGACAGGATCATGTGCTCAGATTCAGTCATAATTCATGGGAGATTGTGGTTTGTTGTGCTTCCTTCTGAAGCTGCTGTTTTTACTCTGCAGAAGGAAGCAGAAGTGTTGTGAAAACGGTTGCGACATTCTCATCCTCCAAAATAGGCTCAGTAGAAATATCCTGCTGAAGAGTCACGCGTTTGTTTTAGTCATTCTTGTTTGTTTATTTCCTTCTTTTGGACACGCACAGCTTTTGCAGCTCATGCGAAATCTGCTGCGTAATGAATTCCACAAGAGTCCTAATCTTTCTTTCTTCCATTAGAATTATAAATCCCTCGGGTTATTATTTCTTGGGATAAAAGCCACTGTAGTTTGAGAATGTGGGTTGCATGCAGAATGAAATGCTGATCACACAGATACAGTTTATTTTTTTTGTGTGTATTATTTTATAGGGATGGGCAATAATTAATCGCGATTAATCGCATCCAAAATAAAAGTTTGTGTTTACATAATGTATGTGTGTGTACTGTGTATAATTATTGTGTATATATAAATACACACACATGCATGTATATATTTAAGATTTATTATTTATGTATATATAAAATATTTATATATAATATAAATGATATATATAAATATATAAACAGTACATCCAAATATTTCTTAAATATATACATGCATGTGTGTGTATTTATATATACAAAATAATTATACATGCTTGTATATATATTTAAGATTTATTATTTATGTATATATAAAATATTTATATATAATATAAATTATATACATAAACAGTACATGCAAATATTTCTAAATATATATATGCATGTGTGTGTGTATTTATATATACAAAATAATTATACACAGTATATATATATATATTATGTAAACACAAACTTTGATTTTGGATACAATTAATTGCGATTAATCGTTGCCCATCCCTTAAATTTACTAATAAATTAGTTTTAGCTGTGTGCTTTCCCCCCCATTTTTATTAATTTTCATCATCAAATTTTGTGCAAAATGTCTCATGTATGTGAAGTGTGGTCAAATATAGTCAAAAATTATGTTTTGCACTGTTGCACATCCCAGATTTAAGCAAATGTAGGATGTTATTTAGATCTTCCAACAATTTTCCTATTATATGCACAGTATAAATATTGTAGGTTGTATGCCATTCCAGTATATTTCTTGTAATATTTGTCTGTTTATGCGAATATCAATCAGCAAAAGATGGTAACGATCCAATCAAGCTGTTTCTGTAATGCAGAAACTACTAGTTCTGTAACTACCTTTAAGCTGAAATTATACACAATCAAAGTGTTTTTTGAAATGTCTGATTTGCCCCTTTTCTGCAGAGATGAACTCAACACACAACAGCATGAAGGTTTTAACTGGTGAGAATCCCCTTACATCCCCTTAAAGGGGTCATATAATGGTACATGCACTTTTACAAGTTGATTGCACTGAAATGTGTGTTAGCAGTGCCTGTACACAACCATCATAAAATGATAAAAATCCATCCAGTGTTTTTTTTTTAAAATCTCCTTCTATGTTTTACCCTGTCTCAAATTGAGCTGTTCGATTTTGTGACGTCACAAAATCGACGCCCCTCCTACGATTGTTGAATGACAGCAGCGTTTCAACACAGACCCGCCCTCGCTCGTGAGCGAGCTGTCAATCATAGTCTGCGTGTCATTGTTGATATACGCTGGAGCACTGTCTATGAGCAGAACGGCGTCTCAGCGACTGTGGTGCTCTGCTCTCGGGTGCAATAAGGAACACAGCAGTCATTTTAATGTTCCTAGATCAGACCCGCTGAAGACGCAGTGGCTGAGTTTTGCTTTAGAGGGGAATATAATGTTTTTTTGTTTGCGCAAATCATTTTTCACCAGACTGTTTTACAAATCAGGGTCAATATAAAGCTGGTTTTGCTAAGAAGCTGCTCCTGAAAAAAGGATCTGTACCAACTATTTGTGTTCCTGCTGAACCTCCAGAAGAAGTGAGTGTAACGTTTTATTAACCTTTATATTAATCCTCATATTAATCTTTGCAAATCGCTAGCACGCTTCACGATGAATGCGGCTAACTTAATGTTTACACTCAGGGTAACGTTACATTACGGCATGTTTTTACGACGTTCTCAATATAATTAATAATTCCACGTTTATACTGAACAATGCGTTATAGTTATTATGTTATCCTCAGAGACTCCCGCTGCCATTCTTCAAAATATAGCCCCAACTGTTGTCAAGGCAACACTCCACGTGTGTTGTGTAAAAAACGCACCACAGAACAGAGGGGCGGGGCTAGCACAGCTCATTATCATTTAAAGACATATGCACTAAAATGGCGTGCTGAAAACAGAGCTGTTTTTGACCAGGTAAAATTAGTGTTTTCTTACAATACTAATGAGAAATTTTAATTAAAGTATATTACAAACTTTTAATTTAGACCCTAAATAATCATATTAGCTTGTACTAAAATGGCATTATATGACCCCTTTAAGCCACAATAAACCCGAACCTGTCTCTTAAAGGTATAGAGTGTAATTTCTATGCCACAAAATTAACACCTAATGTGAGTATAAATTGACTTTGTTGAGTAAAATGCACTATATGGACAAAAGTATTATGACACACCTCTTGATTATTGAATTCAGGGGTTTCAATCAGACCTATTGCCACAGGTGTATACATTATGAGTATTCTCTATAGCCGTTGAGCGTACATCGTTTGCAGTGCATTGTGGGATTGAATGAGTGCACTCGGTAACGTCAACTATGGTTTTGACACCACTACAAATGTGACCCTGGATCACAAAACCAGTCATGAGTCGCACGGGTATATCTGTGGCAATAGCCAACTATACATTGGATGGGTCAAAATTATTGATTTTTCTTCTATGCCAAAAATCATTAGGATATTCGTTGCTGGAAGCCAGTTATTTTCATTTATAAAGTTGTATCAAATGTATATTTTTGCTAAAAATAAGAAACGGATTACCCTCAGAAGGCCTTAGTTTATCCCCCTGGAGCCGGATGGATTACTTTTGTGAAGGATGCATGCACATTTTTGGGACTTGAAGGAGGTGGACCCCATAACTTGACATTATAACCACTGAAAGATCCAAGGCATTTTCTAAAATAACTGAAAATGTGTTCGTCTGAAAAATGATTGACATATGCATCTCGAACGGCTTGAGGGTGAGTCAATCATGGGTTTAATATAATTTTTGGCCGAACTATCTCTTTAATGTGTCTGACAGATCGCTGTGTCGCCTCAGTTAAAGCTGCTTGTGAACCGATCATCTCTTCCTTCTAGTTCATTTATAGCATCAAATAAACATGATTTAACCATGCAAATGAGTCAGTCCCCCCCAGTTTTTCAGGTTCAAATCCTCCAACGTTAATCTAACTCTCCTGACTGCTTTGTCGGACAGAAATGGTGGATTCCGCGGAAAGCGGATTATGATTGGTCAGATCGCATGTCAATCAAACTCCCCGCGAATGGTCAATTCCATTTGGTGCCACTGGTGGTGCATAATTTACACACTTCACCTTTAAGTTGACCAGTGTCATGTTTCTTTAGTTTAACATACATTCGCATAGGCCGTGTGTCCACCAAAGCGTTTTTAGCCAGCTGAAAATGCAGAGCTGTGTGCGCTTGAGAGCGTTTTGGCAGCGCAGCGTTTTTCTTCTTTTTCAGTTGAGACACTTCGTTGCTATGATACAGAATATCCGTTGGTCGGTGTGGTATTAGTCCCGCCCCTCCTCCACTGTGATTGGACGGTTGGGTAAAAAGTGACAGTGACGAGCGCTGCGTTTTAACCAAAGTTGAACATTCTTCACTTCTCGGCGACCTGTAAAAAACGCCGAACGCTCAGCGCTTCACCGTGAAAAAGTCTTGAAAACAATTGACAAAAACACGCCAGCCGCGAGAAAAAAACGCTTTGGTGGACACACGGCCATACTGAGGTCACTTCCTCTGTATATACTGCTAGATATAAAGAGACTTCCTGAAGAGTGAATAAGAGCATCTTCACTTTTTGTTTGGTTTCATTCGAAAGCGTCATCGCTTCCTCCATGGCGTTTTGTGAGATGCTGCGAAGTCGTGACTTCATTAAAGCGTATACCTGAGGGAAGATTACACTCGGAGAACAGTTGTGTCATTAGGCTAGAGTCGGGCTTCGGCAGCTGTTTCAGCACTGCAATTTATAACGTAATGAACACAGCCGATGCCGAGACTCCCTCGAGATCACACACACACACACGAAGGGCAGAGAAACCTTACGGAGGGATCTGCCAATCCACACTAATACTAGCTGTAACCTTACAAAGCTGAGACTAAGCTTGTCAGGGTCGTCTTTAGGGGGATGAAACTGTGCTTTAGGGGTTTAGGAGAACAGGCCCCGCCTCCTTTAACTCGTCCGCTGTGGTGAAGAGTCCCAGCTTAGGACCCAAGCAATCCGATTGGTTCAAAGCACGTTTTATGGGTAATCGCTTTAGTGCCTGGTTACAAATCAGATATCACTTTATTATACAAGTCGTTTGAACTACGTTATAACGACCATTAATATATTTGAACTTATATGTTTCATATACTAGTATATAACCGAAGCTATAGATTGTGAAATTAAACATTTCTCGTTCTAAGTGGTTTTTTTTTGTGTTTTTTTATTTTAGTTATAGCTTAGCATAAAGCTATCCGAAATTATTAGAGAAAGTTTTTTTCACCATCTACGATATTTTTTTCGATAAAAAACTTCGATAGTAAATATGATACAGGCATAATTCTGTTTAAGAATTAATTTTGACATGACATTTAAAAAATATATAATTATATCATGCCTTATAGCTTAATGACAATTAACAAAGTCGTAAAACATACCTAAAATGCAATTTCTTTCACTTTAACTAGGCCTATATAAATAATTAGGATGAAAATAAAATATTATTACATTAAGTTTGATTTATTACAATAACGGCGAGAACAGCTTTAGATCAGACATATTACTGGGGTCCTAAGCTGGGACTAAACACCATAGATATACATAATAAAGGCTAGATGGAGGTCGACGTCCACACCTGGCGGCCATCTTGTCACAGTCAGCTCGCTCACTCGTAACATTGTGTTTTAATGGTGCATATACTTTTTTAAATAACCATAACTTGCTCAATTTTCTACCGATTTTCAAACGGGTTGGTTTGTTATAAACATCAGAGATGTAGTTATGACACTGCATACTTATGAATAATTATAATATTATATATTTCAACATGTCAAGCATCCAGAATTATAGCCACGTTAATAACGTTTGTAAGAAACCAAACCGTTAGTAAATCCGTCAAGATTTCAGTGAGATAAGAGTATTTGTGTTCGTGCCGATCACTCACCTTACATCAGGAACCACAGAGCCCGCCAGAAAGCTTGACTGTGACAAGATGGCCGCCGGTGATGCCGTTCGAGACTCCGCTGTAAGACATCTAGCCTTATATGTATATCTATGCTCAACACTTCACCACACCGGCCCGGGATATACTCACTAGTGACCACGATATTTTTGCCAAAATCAATATAATGAGTGTAGGGTGCATGATGGTGGGTTTATTGTGAATACATGCAGTCAAACCAAAAATGATTCAGACACCAGTTATATTTTTTGATATTGTTTTACTAGTGTGTGCAGGACACTATAGTTCATTTATGTAAGTGAGGAGAGCAAAATAAAGTAAACGGTGACATATTATACCCAAACATTCTTCATACAGTGACTACCAGTACAATGTATACAAATTTGGGACCAAAAATGATTCAGACACTTTGATCTGATCATGTGTTTTTTCTTTAATTGCTAATGCTCTTTTTACACACACACTGAACACAATGAAGCATTGCTTGGTGACTTGTTGAGCTAAACTGGTATTATCTAATTGTGTAGTTAAATTTAACAGCTGACAGATATTCAACATAATTCATGTGTGAGACTGTCTAACAGAAGGACGGACAAAACCAGTCAAATATCAACTTTTGATATAACTCTGAGTTCTTCTCATATGTTGCCATTTTTTAAACTAGAGCGAATAAACTGTGATAATATGAGAATACACACACACACACACACACACACACACACACACACACACACACACACACACACACACACACACACACACACACACACACACACACACACAGCAAGTCTTTCTTTCTGTTACTGTCAAATAACATGTTTTTGTTGAGATGTGTATTTCTGTTTTTGTTATAAATTAATGTCAATTTGAGTTAATTTAATAAAAAAAATAAAAAAAACATAAATACACATCTCAACAAAAAACATGTTATTTGACACACTTTCAAAACCTGATCCCATACTTTCATTAGTTACACATCTCAGTCCACATAATCATTGTTTCAAACACAAGATTATTGTAATATGTAATGAGAACATGTGGTTTAATCACTGAAACACAAATTCCAAAATAAAAGTTTGTGTTTACATAATATATGTGTGTGTATTGTGTATAATTATTTTGTATATATAAATACACACACATGCATGTATATATTTACATTTTTTATTTTTATTTATATATAAAATAGTTATATTTATATATAATATAAATCATATTTAAAAAAATATATGCAGTATATAAATGCAAATATTTCTCAAATATATACATGCAAGTGTGTGTATTATATACAAAATAATTATACACAACACACACACATATATTATGTAAACACAAACTTTTATTTTGGGTTTACAGCCCTAATATATATATATACATTATAGGTTTAGTTTTTTAGTTTTGTAATTGTCTTTAAGATAAGTTTGCAGATGTTAAGCATTTTAAAACGCTTTCATTGAGATTCTAAAGTGAAGAAATATGTGCATATATAATGCATTGCATTGACCCCCCCCCCCCCCCATTATTACTGCAGGACGATGGACAGTCCGCGCACCCCTAGAGACGAGAGGAGAAGAGCACAACATAATGAAGGTCAGTGAAGTCTCTTCATGTAATATCAGTCTTTACTCTGTCAGTCAAAGCAACAGACTCTCGGTAACTAACACTGTTCCCATCCCGAAGATCCTGAAGCCGGATCTCCTCAGGCACGGCTGTACAGTAGATCTACACTAGATGTCAGTAGAGGGCCGATAGACTGAACACGTATCGCAATTGTAGACAATATGGCCTAGATTTTGCCTCTGATCTCCTTCTTGTTGTGGATTTGCAGTTGAAAGGCGACGGCGAGACAAGATCAACAGCTGGATTGTGACGCTCTCGAGAATGATCCCGGACTGTGGTGCAGACGGTGCCAAGACTGCAGCGGTGAGTTGCATGATGCAAATCTGACCTTATTACTGACCTGTGGTGTACAATAGATGCCTTGAAACTGTGTCTCACGTGTGTTATTTGTTCCTCAGAGTAAAGGTGGGATCCTGTCGAAGGCGTGTGATTACATCGGCGAGCTGAAGCAACACAAGCTGAGGCTTCAGGAGAGTTTGAGAAGAGCAGAGCGAGCACAGGTGGACCATGAGCTGCTCAGACACCAGGTACACCTTTAACATCACGCAATCACGTTACCTGTTCTATAGTGGATACCCAGAAGCTGTTTTTTTGGATATTGCAATCTTTGTTGGCACATTTTGTCCCCGTAACGTAGGGTATACCGGAATCACACACTCACTGTTTCATTCTCAAGTCTCTCCCTCATTGGAAAGACACATAGGCCTAGCTCACTAATTAGCCAATCACATACATTAACCCATTACTGGGCTGAACATGCTGAACAGAGCCAGCAGAGGGTGCTAAACACATCTGTCCATTAAACAGAGATGGAATATCTTTGTTTTATTCTATTGTTATTTTCTTCTTTTCTTTTCTTTTCTTTTCTTTTCTTTTTTGTACTTTATTCTATTCTATTTTATTTATTCTATTCTATTCTATTTGATCTTTTATTTTCTTCATTTTATCTTTTATTTTATTCTATTTTACTGTATTATTATTATATTACGTTTCCTTTATTCTATTCTATTTTTAAATATTTTATTTATTGTCTTTTCTTTTATTTTTTTATTTTATTTTTTTGTTCTGTGCTTTTATGCTATTCTATTTTATTTGGTTTATTCTATTCTATTTTCTATTTTTTTTATCTTTTCCTTTATTCTATTTTATTTCATCTTTTATTTTATTCTATTTTACTTTATTATTATATTATCTTTTCCTTTATTCTATTTTTTATTTTTTATCTATATTTTCTTCTATTCTCTTTTCTTGTCTTTTATATTTTATTTTTTCTGTTCTATTTTCTTCTATTCTATTTTAAAATATTTTATTTATTGTCTTTTCTTTTCTTTTTTTCTTGAATTTTCTGTTCTGTGCTTTTATGCTATTCTATTTTATTTGGTTTATTCTATTCTATTTTCTATTTTATTTGGTTTATTCTATTCTATTTTCTATTTAATTAATTATTTTATTTTATTTTATTTTATTTATTTTATTTATTTATTTATTTATTTATTTATTTATTTATTTATTTATTTATTTATTTATTTATTTATTTATTTATTTATTTATTTATTTATTCCTTTATTCCTTTATTCTCTTCTATTTTAATTATTTTATTCTATTCTATTCTCTTTTCTTTTCTATTATTTTATTCTATTCTATTTTATTTACATTTACATTTTATTTTTATTCTATTTTATTCTATTCTCTTTTCTATTATTTTATTTTATTCTATTCTATATTCTATTTTATTTTATTTGATCTTTTATTTTATTCTATTTTACTGTATTATATTATCTTTTCCTTTATTCTATTCTATTTTTTATTTTTTATCTCTTTTATTCTATTCTCTTTTCTTGTCTTTTATATTTTCTTTTCTTCTGTTCTATTTTCATCTATTCTATTTTAAAATATTTGATTTATTGTCTTTTATTTTATTTTTTTCTTTAATTTTCTGTTCTGTGCTTTTATCCTATTCTATTTTATTTTGTTTATTCTATTCTATTTTCTATTTTATTCATTTTATTCATTTTATTCATTTTATTCATTTTATTCATTTTATTCATTTTATTTTATTGATCTTTTCCTTTATTCTATTCTATTTTATTTCCTTTATTTTATTTTTATTCTATTCTATTTTATTCTATTCTCTTTTCTTTTCTATTATTTTATTCTATTCTATTCTATTTTATTTACATTTTATTTTTATTCTATTTTATTCTATTCTATTATTTTTTCTTTTCTTTTATTCTATTCTATTTTATTTACAATTAATTCTTCTTCTATTGTATTGTATTGTATTGTATTGTATTGTATTGTATTCTGCCTTCCTGTAGCTCAGACAGTAGATCACGGCACTAGCAAACGCCAAGGTCACGGGTTTCAGGGAATGCATGAATGGAAAAACAAAAGCACAGCTTCAATACAGTGCAAGTCGCTTTGAATAAAAATGCCTGCCAAATCCATCAACGTGAACGTCAGAATTACACAAAACATTTGCCTCTTCATCTTCAGATTTAACACTCGACCTCTATGTTGTTGTTTTCAGATAGAGGAGCTCAAGAGCGAGAACGGCCTCCTCCGAGCACAGCTGGACCATCACGGCATCGGCATGTTCACACAATGAGCTTCAGGCATTCTGGGAAACGGATCCAGACGACAACAGGCCTTCAGAGAGTGACATGGACAGAAGTGGGCCGAATGAAACATGTTGACTTGTGCTCAAGAGTCAAGAACCTCTCTCAGCGCTGTATGCCAGTGAAGCCAGGCTTGCTACAGTTGAGGTCAGAGGTCAAGAAGTTTTCAATAGCGCCGACACCTATGATCCTGAAAACATCCATTTATTCATCCTGACTAACAGACTAAACAGTGAAGTACAGCTTTTTTAGTTTTCTCTGCATTATGAGAGACATCTTTTGCTATAATTTTCCAGCTTTGTTGCTTTCAATTTGTGTCTTCATGCTTTTTCTTGAAGTATTAGTTGTTTGTTCAGTGCCTCGTCTAATTTAAAGCTCTCCCGGAGAAAAGTCTTCCTCTTTGTGGAGCTCGGGAAGGTCGTTATGGGATGAATGAAGCCGTGAAGAAATGTCATTAGCGGTTCCAGTCAAATTTAGTGTTAAAATCGGAAACAAAAGCACCTGCACGTATACGAGTCCCTCTGAGAAAAGCAGGAAAATGAGCTCCGTCTGGGATTATTAGCTCCTTATCTCGGATCGCCTGTGGAAGACAGTTCGGAAAGCATCAACTAATCTAAGAAGCAAATGAGAAAATATCCAGAAAGCTATTAAGTTTGCTTAAATGCTGGACATCTCAGGACTGAGTTTTATTATGTAAAAAGACCAGATTAACATGATGGACTGCCACAAATAACTTCGTTTACTGAATTTCTTGTGTCATATTTATATAAACTACACTTAAAGGATAATTCCGGTATTTAACACCTTGAGTCTATATTGTAGTTTGTTTTGGATGAACAAGAGTGGTGGACAACATTTTTTTGACAATGGTTCCTCTCTCGAGTTTTTGACTATAATAGAATTGGCCATGGACCCATTTAACATTGGAGTCAATGTGCATGTCCGAAAATGTCATTAAAACAGCCAATAATGTTCGTTTACAAAACTGTTAAACTCACCGAGTGATTAGTGATGTTAGTTGATGTTCCAGAAACAAAAAGTGTTGCGAAATACATTTTCTGTCGTGTTTTATTCGTCATTTTGTAAAATCCCATTGAATTCTGTTGAAGGACTGAGTGCTCGTTAATATAAATGCGCAAACGGAAACGGAAAGGGGGCTGTTTACATTTGGTCGATGTAGTCTTTTTGCTCACTTCCGTTTCTCATAAGGCTAGCGAGCAGAGCAACTGTGCCCCGGGAGAGTAAGCGAAATAAACAAACAAAACCTTGAAAATATTGAAAGACGTGACCACTGACCAGTGCAATATGAAGTTGAACTCGACTGTGACCGTGAGTGTCCCGCGAGACATAAACATCGGTTATCGCCATCAAGTGGTCGGGAGTGTGCTAACGCTTCAGATTCAAATATTGAGCGGAAGTTACACGGTTGTGAAGTGTCTGAAAAAATAGTTCCACTATAGCAAAATAAACGGATTGGAATCATATATTGCGACGATATATTGTTTATAATCATCAACGAACACCACTAACCACTCGGTGAGTTTAACAGTTTTGTAAACGAACATTATTGGCTGTTTTAATGACATTTTCGGACATGCCCATTGACTCCAATGTTAAATGGGTCCATGGCCAATTCTTTTATAGTCAAAAGCTCGAAAGAGGAACCATTGTCAAAAAAATGTTGTCCACCACTCTTGTTCATCCAAAACAAACTACAATATAGACTCAAGGTGTTAAATACCGGAATTATCCTTTAAGCTCATTTTCTGTTATTTTTCCATTATTCACCCTTTAACCGTACGTGCAAATCCATGAAAACTGACGTGATGCATTTAAAGGTTTCTTATTTGATTTTAAAAAGCGACATTTTTAGCATTTTTAGTGAGTAAAGACTTTGCTCTAGTCTTCCTGTAAATATGCTGTACAATTTAGAATATGATAAATATTTTTTTTAAGTGTTTTTATGGTTTTTGTCCTTTTTGGAGCTTGAGAGACTATTGTGGTCATGAAGATTCAGTGTTTCATTAAAGAAATCACAACATACGGGTTAGGAACGACAAGGGTGAGTAAAGTACCAAAGTAATATATGTGTGTGTAGTGTGTATAATTATTTTGTATATAATACACACACATGCATGTATATATTTGAGAAATATTTGCATTTATATACTGCATATTTCTTTTTTTAATATGATTTATATTATATATAAATAGAACTATTTTATATATAAATAACACATTTTTCTTAAATATATACATGCATGTGTGTTTTTTTTATTTTTTTTTACAGTTTTTCTCGATTGTTTACACACATTTTCTGAAAGCATGCCTCATATTCTCAGAACTCTACACACAAATAAAAACACACACACACACACACACACACACACACACACACACACACACACACACACACACACACACACACACACACACACACACACACACACACACACACACACAAAGTGGGCGAAACCCCTCAATTCTCCTGCAAAATGAAACTTTACATTCAAAACAATGTTATTTCTTTTCAAAATGGTATTTTGTTTTCAAATGACACACACAAGCCATCATATGAATAGACATTTACAAGAACCAGTTGAACACTGATGTGCTCGATGTAAAACACTGATGTATGGAAAACACTTTTTTGGTATAGTGTTACGCTTACTACAGACAGTACATTCATAAGTGTGTTGTAAAATATTTGAGAATATTGTTTTTATTCTCAGAACACACAAATATACGGTAACAAATATATTAAATTTTTCCCACAAAAGCAATGGACACAGTGTACATCCCAACCAACACAAAGTTGCACATACAGTGGTTCTACATACAAAACAACAGAAGAATTTACTGTATACAGTTACTGTAAAAAAAAAAAAAAAAAATGCTGCATCCTCTCTTCCCACTTCATGTGGCGTCAGTCAGAGTGACGTTTTTTCTATGACATTTTTGGACGTCCAGTTTCGGTCACTGAAGGGGTTGTTTTGTAACGCCAGACGACGTCTTTTTTCGACATCTGCCGCACGTCTAATGTTGACATCCGTGGGACCTCCGTGTAAGGGTTATTTATAGTCCAAATGTGGTCGTTTGTGGACGTCTTTTCAACATCAAATTTAACGTTGTTTTTATACAACTTCTATAACTGTAGTCCCGTGATTCAAAAGGGTGGAGGACATGTTCTGTACCATTGTATTTACATTTATGCATTTGGCAGATGCTTTTTATCCAAAGTGACTTACGTTGCATTACACATTTATATTCCTATCAGTTCTTGCTTTCCCCGGGAATCGAACCCATGATCATGCGTTGCAAGCACCAATGCTCTACTGTTGAGCTACAGGAAAACTATATTAAACTGCGTCTCCAGTTATCAGCTGGTGCTGAGACAATCAAATGGAGTTAACAATCTTAAATAATTATTAATAATCTGTATTCATATGTATTAATCATGTTGATAACAACAATGTTGATATTTGTAAATAAAAAATATGATATATTAATCATGTAAAATACCTGTCACAGACGTCCAAATGACGTCCAAAAAATGACCCATTTCAAAGGTCAAATTTTGAATGTCAATATGACGTCCAAGTTGGGTCATGGTTGGACGTCCAAATTGTGGACCTAGTTTGGACGTTGAATAGATGTCCAGAATTGGTCATGGACCGACGGACCCAATATAGACATGATCTGCACGTCTATCCGATTCTGTTTCTGTCTTTTATGCTAAAGCTCTGATTGCTGATTGTAAAACTGTGTGACGGTGTTTGATCATGTGATGAGTCAGTGTGCATGTTTGAATGGCAGTGTGTTGTGAAAGCAAGAGATTTTCTGCATGAAAATTGTGCCAAATGCAGAGAATTGTGTGTAGTGTTTTAAAAAAAAGTGTGTTTTAGAGACTGCAATCTGAGTGTATAGCAGGATTTGTGCTTGTAGTTTAGCAGAACTGGTTCAGGGGGTTGGTGCATGAGTTACATGTTGTGGTCATTGTGTCTCAAGTACCAGTATTTGTGTGTAAACAATCGAGAACAAATGTAAGTGCACTTATTCTGCTATTTTAAAGTCTCCTACACTAGATGTACATGCATCCAAGGTCAAAAAACACTTGAATTTCCTCACAATGATCATCGCAGCATCAGCTCTTCCCTCACAGTGTCTGAAACGTCTCTTAGGAGAATACCTTTATTAGTCGTGCACTTTGATCTTTAACACTTGCATTCATAATCCGCTGTTTTACATGACAGATAGCATTTGAAATTAGAGCATTAGCATTAGCATTAGAGGCACTTTACAGCGAATGAGACAAAGAAAAATAACATAACTAAAAATAACTCTTCTTTCCACAGTATGATCACTGCAGGTAATATTAGACGGCAGCGTTTGTTTAGTGTGAACATTTTTTGCAAGATAAATATCAAAGGACTGTTAGCATGATTTCTGCTTATGATGATTATTTAGCAATAAATGTTGCTTTAAAAGGCACTTAACCGCAGGGATTACTCTAGTGGCCTTACAGATGACCAAACAATAAACAGTGAAAAGTAATTGCCAGAATTTTAATATTCTCGTAATCTGTCCTCAGAGAAATGTTCTGCGTCACTTTCACAGTCACTTAATAAACTTTGTTTCAAAGTAATGGTCTGTGAAGGTCTCATAATTGACACTGATATTAAGCATGTTTCACTGCAGCTAAGGTTACTTAAACTTCTCCTTGAACTTCATGTGCATTATTATTCGAAGCATCAGCATCCTAACCATTTGCTCTCGTAAAGATTGTCAACAGAGATTATACTCTGCACTGACTCTGATGATTTTGACTTTTTCTTTTTGAATGAAATTTATGAAATAATTTTGAAATTTCCAACCTCCCCAACTCAAAATGTTCTAGTGACTGGTCACATCTAAATTTTCAATTGGCCGAAGTAAAATTCTGCACATTTAATTTGATCAATTTGCAGAAGTTCACTTGGGCCGATTGAAAAATGTAGATGTGACCAGTCATAGAACATTTTGAGTTGGGGAGGTTGGAAATTTCAAAATCATTAAAAAAAATATTTTTTTTTACAGTGTATGAACAAACATTATGAAGAGCAGCCTTACTGTAAAACAAAATTAAGTCATTACAACAACAAAAAATCGTAGTACTAATTTCCCAGCTTTTTTTTTGTTCACTCAACTTTTGTAAATAACAGTTATACTGACTGACATTAAGGTGTCAGTCATACAAAAAATATTTAACTGGGTTAACTAAAGATTGTTAGTTTTGTGGAGACGTGCAACTATTTTTTAACAAACCTTTTTAAGTTGAGCCAATTCAACATTTTTGGTCTGTAGAACTCAAAGTTGAGTGAGCAAAAAAATCCTATTGGAAATTGGTACTAAGTAATAATATGTTACAACTGGAAACTACAATAACATTGTCCAAGTCAAAAACTGAAAACAGTGAGTCAATGTTAACAAAACATTTATTCTTGTTGGAGGCAAATAAAAGTGTAATTTGCAACACTGCAAATTGAAATACTGCAATACTGCAACAGTAAAACATTTTACTAAACACATGCCAATGCACATGAGGAACACTAACTTTCCAAATTTAAAAGATCATCTACAAAGCAATGGTGCACATAAACATAAAACATTTAAATATCAACTGAATCAACAAATATAATCAAATGAACAATACAATAATCTATTTATATCAGTTTCTACACTGTCAAATTAAAACTAAGGTCATTGGAGCACATTGTAGAATAAAAAAATGTCTTAATTGAATGTGTTACTTGCCATTTCTTTGCAATTGTTCGTGAAAATTGTTTCCGTTGCAATTTTATTTCAGTGCATACTTTTTATGGATAAAACGTTTTTTTTTTATCTCTCATTTTTTAGAGATATTTGTATGTTTCAACCAAACAAACGTTGTGAATTACACACTGTAAAAAATGAATCATGGGTCTTGTAATTTTCATTAAAAAAATTAAGGTGATAATTAAAAATATTGTGTATTTTTTATTAAGAAAATTGTAGTTCAGTGTTGTATAGAGAAAATAAGAACATTTCACTAATAAAACCAAGAGATATATTTTCCAAATTTTTTCAATGAAACACAATTTTGAGGCTTGAATTGAGGAACCGATTAAGCTGATAAAATTAAGGAAAAAAGGCTATTTATTTGAAGAGAATTAGCTCAATTATTCGGCTTTATTTAGAGACACCATTGTTAGTTCCCAGCATGCTTTGCACATGGCTGGAAATGGACAGGAAATATTGAAACTAAGTGTCATTTATGTGTTTTTGAGTAAAGAGAAACATCTGTTAATGTTTAATGTTCAGTTATTTTTGACATTTGAAAGAGTTTCTATCATGTTAAAGTTTTGACCGTTACCATTGTGCAGAAGAGTAGGGCTTATAGTTCGGTTGTGAATAACTGCATGTATTGATGCTCTGACTGTGTTGCTTAGTTCGTTGAGCAACAACTTTGCTATAATGCTAGTGCAGTAACAAGTTTGGTCATGTGCTAGTAGCATACAGTCTTTTAATAATGCAATATAACTCAAAGTCACTTTAAATCACACACTTATGAGCGTCAACTTAAAATAAAAAAGCATATTTCACTAAATATATTAAATTCATTGTATCATAGACTAAATAATTAAGGTGATTTTGCATGATTTATTCAGGTAGATTCCATGAGAGAAATCAAGCCTTACTCAAAAATATTATGTGTAATATTGTTACCATATTGTTTTTAGTTAAATAGCAGTATTTTTTTTTTACAGTGTAATCAGGCCATGTTTAATTTCAAGTGATTACACTGTAAAAATAAAAAATAAAAAATAAAAGATCGATAAGTTATGACAACATACGATTTTACATTGTTTTAAATAAGTTAAGCAATTTTCTAATTTTTCTTTTAAGTTATACAAGATTCCGCTAATTTTTTAAAGTCAGTTTAATGTCATTTAAGTTCAAATCACTTAAACATTCAAGTTGATTGTACCTAAAAATGTAAGGCAGCAACTTTTTTTTTTTTTTACAGTTTGTATCACAACCGAATCAATGATTCTTCGAACTCAGAAATTAAACAAACTCACTCTTAAAATCTATAAAACACCTTATGCTCTGTATGTTTGTTAAATGAAAACCAGACAAATAAAAACACAATTATTCACAATTGTCGCTTAATTTTACATAACCAGCAGAATCATTGTGTAAGTATACCGTGAATATGCGATATCTCTAAAGGATTTTCCAGGCTTCTGGATTGGCAAATCATTCCTGTAAGCCTTCCTGTGATTGATGTATTGTCTCCAATATTTTAAACGTAGGCCGGTCTAATACAAATGACCTTAGAGATAATAGTTTCTAAGAGAAACCTCAGCTCACTCAATCTCTCTCAATTCATAACTGTCTCTATTGTGTGTTTAAATGAGGTTTGAGTCGCAGCTGGGACGATTTGATCAGATTGTTCATGAAAACAGAGTGAACACTTGGCTAATATCTTTTCTTGTTTCAGACATCATTTATTCTGAACCATCTCGGCGTCTCCAGAGATTCGTTATTCATTATAATTCTCCTCATCATTCATCATTGTTCACATCTTGGTTTTGGAAATGACCCTCAACTATCGGAGAACGGCACGCGACACGAGAGACCGGACGGTTTTCTGAATCCTATCAGTATGAAAAACATAAAGCTGATTTTCACTGATCAAACGCCAGATGCTTCAACTATTATTAGCATTTATTTTTTTATTTATGCATGCCATGTCTTGGATCTTCAATAGAGTTTTTCTCCGTGCCGTAAGCATTACAAATGACGTCTCGTTACTCTCCCATGCTTTGCAATACATATTAAATACATTACCTTTTATACTACTCATCAATGACTTATAGTCAATAGTTGTGTTCATCTTAGTGTAATGTTGCTGTTTGAGAATGAAAAAGCTCTGCAAAGTCCCTCATCAGTGTTTCTGAACTCCTGAAACGCCTCCATTGTAGTCTCGAGTTTCTTCCGGGAACGAACACGTCACAATATTCCTCATTTAAATAATTAATACGCAGAATAAAGGGGCGGGGCCTGGTTGAGTTAGTTAGTAGTGTGTTAAACTGGCTGAAGGGGCGGGACCTTTCCCAAACACACTCAAAGCGCTCGACCAATCACAACACACTGATCCAGCTGACCAATCAGAGCACAGTGTGCGTTCAGAAGGCGGGGCTTCATAGAGACAGGAAGTAAACAGAGCGTTACTGACAGACTGGGAAGAGAGGAGCCGCAACAATGGAGAATATGAGGAAAAGAATCAACATTCAAGCATGAAAAACTATTCTAGAGCCCACAAATAAATTAAAGACTTATAACAGGTCCTCTTTAATAGAATAAAGAGTGATCTTCATATCGTTTATTGGTCCCTTTCTCGTTTTTCGAGGTCATGACCTTGACTTCCCAGCCCGGTTCTTCGCTGTCTTGTGTTTTGTCACGTCCTCCAGTCGCCGGTCAGACGGGCGTCTGTGTGTCCCGGCTCTGTTTGACGTGAATGATCTATGGACCCGTCGCATTAGGACATCACCGCCTGCCCTCCCTCCTGCTTACGCCTGCCAATACTTATAAACAATTGAAATCAGGCTTCCTGGATGTCACTTTAAATGTGTTAACTTATAAATAATATATATATATATATATTTATTTTTTATTTCAAAAGTTTTTAAGGTTTTTGAAAGAAGTGTCTTCTGCTCACCAATGCTGCATTTATTTGATCAAAAACAGTAAAAACAGCAAAATATAATATGTTAAAAAAAAAATTTTTTGCTGTAGTTGTGGTGCTTCATTTTTCATCACACGCTTCACATAAAACTGAAATCTTTTAGAACATTATAAATGATCAATATAATGCGTCATCTATCTATCTATCTATCTATCTATCTATCTATCTATCTATCTATCTATCTATCTATCTATCTATCTGTCTGTCTGTCTGTCTGTCTGTCTGTCTGTCTGTCATTCTGTCATTCTGTCTGTCTGTCTGTCTGTCTGTCTATCAGTCTGTCTGTCTGTCTGTCATTCTGTCTGTCTGTCTGTCTGTATGTCTGTCTGTCTGTCTGTCATTCTGTCTGTCTGTCTGTCTATCAGTCTGTCTGTATGTCTGTATGTCTGTCTGTATGTCTGTATGTCTGTCTGTCTGTCTGTCTGTCTGTCTGTCTATCTGTCTGTCTGTCTGTCTATCAGTCTGTCTGTCTATCTATCTGTGTGTCTATCAGTCTGTCTGTCTGTCTGTCTGTCTATCTGTCTGTCTATCAGTCTGTCTATCTGTCTGTCTGTCTATCAGTCTGTCTGTCTGTCTATCAATCTGTCATTCTGTCTGTCTATCAGTCTATCTGTCTGTCTGTCTATCTATCTCTGTGTCTATCTGTCTGTCTGTCTGTCTATCTATCTCTGTGTCTATCAGTCTGTCTGTCTGTCTGTCATTCTGTCTGTCTATCAGTCTATCTATCTGTGTGTCTATCAGTCTGTCTGTCTGTCTATCTGTCTGTCTATCAGTCTGTCATTCTGTCTGTCTATCAGTCTATCTGTCTGTCTGTCTATCTATCTCTGTGTCTATCTGTCTGTCTATCTGTCTGTCTGTCTATCTGTCTGTCTGTCTATCTATCTCTGTGTCTATCAGTCTGTCTGTCTGTCATTCTGTCTGTCTATCAGTCTATCTGTCTGTCTGTCTGTCTGTGTATCTCTGTGTCTATCTGTCTGTCTATCTGTCTGTCTGTCTATCTGTCTGTCTGTCTATCTATCTCTGTGTCTATCAGTCTGTCTGTCTGTCATTCTGTCTGTCTATCAGTCTATCTGTCTGTCTGTCTGTCTGTCTATCAGTCTGTCTGTCTATCAGTCTGTCATTCTGTCTGTCTGTCTGTCTGTCTGTCTGTCTAGTCGGATGTAAGACTCAATGTAAGGCTTTCTGTAGTGCACAGGGAAATGCAGTGGGATTTGAGTGTATAGAAGTTCCTGCAGAGCTTGAGATTATGTGTAACTCTCAGAAGCACACACGAGCGATCTCTTCCTCGCTCAACAGAGACATGTGAGCGTTTAGTGGCTCACGCCTCACTGTATCTCGCTGTGTTCTCGCTGAAGGCCTTCATTGTTGCATCTCAACGCTTCAGCATCCCCGATGTCAGAGCGCCAGTGAACCCGACTGCTCGCTGCCCGTCTCTTTTGTGCTGGCGATGGGTTTCACAGACTGCAGTCCCGCTCAGCAGAAAGCTTTGTCTCCGCCGCTCTTCCAGCGGTTTGGGGGTTTTGTGTGGGTGATTACAGGAGGGGAGCTTGTCGGTCTTATTTATTCATACAGGTTCATGCCTCTATTCCCCACAGCCTCTCATCTAGTCTTAGTGTTGAACACTCTTCTATTTTCTACAAAAGAGGTTGTGGCGTCTCACTTTACTGAGCAGCGAGTGATTTGCAACGGGAGGCGATGAGCTCAGGGGAACCGTAGGCAGAGCATCCAGTTCCTCTTCACTTTTTCTGTGAATTGTCATTATTGCAACAGCCGTTTCTTTGTCTTTTGCAAGAATAAATGCGAAAAGGTCAAACGCAAACGAATGTGGATGAGTGCATTCGTCTGTAAAATCTTTGTTCCTTTTATTTATTTAGGAGATGAAAATTACTTTTGATGTCTGTTGATAAAAGAAGTGGAAATGCAGGAATATAAGGTCAGACGTTGGGATGAAGGATAAAAACAGAAAGTCGGGGTAAAATATGAAATAGGAGGAAATCAGACTATACAAGGAGTGACGAGGAAAGGATGAAATACAGACATTTAGAGTCAAAGTGAATTTGCACCAAAATACTGTAGAGAGACATTAGCAACAGAAGAAGATACTGAAGGGGTTTTCTCCTTTCTTTTATTGTGCTGTCCTAAAATGCATTTTTGTTTATTTATTTACGTACTTATTTTTTTTTATTAGGCTACTTATTACGTATTTATATTTATTTATTATATATATTATTATTTATCTATTTTATTATTTATCTATTTTAATGTTTATTTTATTATTTATTAAAATTTCTATTTTATTTATTTATTTATTTTTATTGTGTCTTTTACTATATGTATTTTATTATTTATCTACTTTTTATTTATTTAATTATTTATCATTTACATATTTAATTATTTAATTATTTATTTAAATGATTTTATCTATTTTATTATTTATTTATTTTGATTATTATTTTTCCTTTATTTCCTTTCTTTGAAGATTCCTGCGTTTCACAACAGATGTTACTACATTTTCACCTACAGTACATGACACATTTCATTTCCTATCAGCTTCTGTAACCGGAAATCTCTGCAGAAGCAAATGGTGAACATGACAATGCATTGTATGCCGGGCAGAGGTCTTTGACTCTCCTTTAGGGTTATTTAGTTTGCTGGCAGTGATTATTCAGGTATTGGTCAGTAAAACTGGTGTTTACAGCTACAGTTAATTCAGTATTTCTTTCTGTCAAAATGCAACACAATAAAAGTGATACGTGTCCGAACACCCTTCACACACGTGGTAAAGTCACTGTGATTAATGGTGTCCTTTGGCTATTGAAAGATTACCAGACTCTGTATTTCTCCATTATCTGAAGATGCTTTATTAATGAAACTGTTCTGCTGTTCTCCAGTCCAGAGCTTCACTCACCACACAGAGAGCTCATGAGCCAGAAGAAGAAGATGAACAGAAATGGGGCCGTTCTGCATGACTTCATGTGCCCACCATCTCTCTCTCTCTCTCTTTTTTTTTTTTGCTCTCTTTTTTTTGGTTATATATTGAGACATAAATTGAAAAAGCAAGCAAACAAGCAAGCAGCCTCTGACAACAACTGCGGTGTAGTAAAGCGGACAGTGGAATGAATGTGACTCACAACAACTAGCACCCTAGTGAGACCCCTATCCCGCAGCATTTCAAGACAACCATTTATTCAATATTTTATTATTTTATTGCTATTTTGTTATGTTCTATTTTATTCTACGCTACTCGGTTATATTCTATTGTTATGTTCTATTCTATTGTTCTATTCTATCTATTCTATTGTTATGTTCTATTCTATTGTTCTATTCTATCTATTCTATTGTTATGTTCTATTCTATTGTTCTATCTATTCTATTGTTATGTTCTATTCTATTGTTCTATTCTATCTATTCTAATGTTATGTTCTATTCTATTGTTCTATTCTATCTATTCTATTGTTATGTTCTATTCTATTGTTCTATCTATTCTATTGTTATGTTCTATTCTATTGTTCTATTCTATCTATTCTAATGTTATGTTCTATCCTATTGTTCTGTTCTATTCTATTGTTCTATTCTATATATTCTTCTATTCTATTGTTCTGTTCTATTGTTCTATTCTATATATTCTTCTATTCTATTGTTCTGTTCTATTGTTCTATTCTATTGTTCTAATCTATTATGTTCTATTATATTTTATTTTTAATTCTATTCTATTGTTCTGTTCTATTTTTTTCAATTCCATTATATTTCCTGTTATATTCTATTGTTCTATTCTATTCTGTTTTATTTTGTTTTATTCTATATTCCATTTTTCTATTCTATTCTTTTCTCACAGTATTTCATCATGTTCTAACTTGTAACCACCCCAACCAACTCAAACTAGACACACTATGATTTTAAAAGGGTGAGCAACATACAATATTTATGTGTCAAATTTTAATGTAGCATCAAATCGTTGATTGAAAATAAGACAATCCCAGAATGCATTGCAGCACGCTCATAAAAAAAAACACCCAAGAAGGTGGATAGGCCTAGCTAGTATTTAATACTTTTTTTAACCTAATATATGAGTGTGCTATGTATTTTAATGTTTATCAAAGTCACATTGTTGGCTAAACAACAAAACCAATTATTTGCGTGATGCATTTCACATCACTCACTTTTATTGCACGCTTCAGTTTTATAATATGCAAAGTATACTTGCATATTAATAAAAAAAATCCAATGATCATAAAAGCAGCCTGTGCGAAATCTGTGCCAAAACTTCAGTTATGATGTTGCCTATAAAGCAGCTGCTTCCGTTATTAAACAGAACCGTTTAAAGTTGGGTTGTGTTGATGGGTTTAAAGGGGTTCGGGTCGCATTGCAGCAGCTCTGAGATATCTGGCGCTTAAACCCACCAAACTCCGTCTAGAAGACCAGACTAAACCAGCAGACCACTGTTCAAGCTCTTCTTGAGTTCAGCAGTACAGTCTGACACAGAGATAGGCCTATTCCAACACGATCTCGTAAAAGTGCGTATCTATAGGCCTACCACGAATGTTATTTCTCGTGCCTTTATCATTATTTATTTTTTTGCGTGCATATGCTACGCAGGGTAGGATTAGGGGTGGGGAGTTCGTGTGTATTACACGCCATAAAGTGCGTATCATATGCACGCCGCGCGAAAACTATTTTTGGCGTAAATGGCACGACAAATAACATTCGTGGTATACGCACTTGTTTTCTCTGCTGTCTCATGTCATGTCGAGTGTGTGTTTTCACCTGGTTTCCTTACAACAGGCTTTTTGGCTTCTGAAAAAGTTTGGTGAGGCTATCGATCGTCGTGTTTTGGTCCTAAATCCTGTTTTTGGGGAGCGTGTGTGTGTGAGTGAGTTCCCGAGGATGAGCAGAGGGTCATTGTCCCGGGACAGAGACGGGCCGTGGCGCCGGGCGCGCTGATGGAGCCTGTGTGTGTTTGAGCAGAAGATCCCGCTGATAACACTGGCGTCGCTTCCCAACAAACACCCAAACGTGTCCCTGTTCTCTTGAGAAGGAACTCTTCCAGTAAATACAACACACACTCACAGCCTGTACACACATTCATGATGCAAACTTTTCAAAGTTTTGAAATAGACACCTTTATGGACGGATTCACGTAAATTAATCAAACTTATCAACTTAAAGTATATGCCATATGGAAGTTTTTAGATTTTACAGCAGGATATTTGTAGTGTATTCTTGGAATATAATATAATATAATATAATAATGTCATTCATATAATATAATATGATATAATTGTTTTGTTGAATTACTATTTACATTTTAAGAAAGAAACTTTCATACTGTATTTAAAACTATATATATATATATATATATATATATATATATATATATATTAATCAAACTTATCAACTTAAAGTATATATATACATACACGTATATATATGTATATATATATACTTTAAGTTGATAAGTTTGATTAATTTACGTGAATCCGTCCATAATATATATATATATATATATGATTTATTTGATGGATTACTATTTACATTTAAGAAAGAAAGTTTGAAAGGTCAACTAAATAAAATAGCCTGAATAGACAGAGAACAATGATTTATAATACATAATAGCTTAAGTATAACATAACATTAAACATGCTAATCCGTTTATTGGTACTTACAAATAAATATTTTTAAATTATATATATATATATATTTAAATATATATATATATATATATGTAAGATGTTGAACTCAACTATATAAGAAAGGTTGAACTGACAAATGCAATTATATCAGATTTTTTTTGTTTTTTGTTTTTCAGATTTTTCTTCTCCCCCAATATTGGAGTATTAAACATTTTCAGTTCAAATTTATCTGTATAGAATTTTTCATAATACATATCATCTTTACACAAACAGTGTCATAGAAGCAGCATGTAAACAACACACACACACACACACACACACACACACACACACACACACACACACACACACACACACACACACACACACACACACACACACACACACACACACACACACACACACACACACACACACACACACACACACACACACACACACACACATTATATGGGTGATCTTTTTTTCTGTCTTTTAGATTTCCCATCAACAGAGCCCTTGATATACTGCACAATATTATCCAGGTATTTCATGCATACTGGAATTTTTCATACTGTGCACAATATAC